>NW_019745089.1:312863-428899 GCF_002891405.2 Cryptotermes secundus
ATACAGGCTTCTGTCCTGAAAATTGAAGCATCATACTCTTCCGAAAGTTCGGTATTCACCTACAAGACTAGACGGTGTCATAACCCATTAAAGTTTTCCCTGCGTTTAATTAATTAACCACTATGCCTTGAAGACATGTTGGGGAGTGGAGGTGTAGCTCCATCATTCTTGACATCGGTGGTAGATGGTGGTGACTAGTCAAATTCGCGCCACAGCCGCTTTACCCCCGGACATAGAGCCCCCGGTACCCATTGGATAGGAGGCTGGCTGGGCTTCAGTGCCGGTCTGAACACTATGGAGAAGGAGCAGAACCCTGGCTGTCCAGCCTGTAGCCCGTTACTATACCGAACGAGCTATCCCAGCTCGCGCAATCCATAAGTCTACAAACCTTAAAATTCATAGAAGTTGTGTTTTATTTCAAAGAGAGCTCTCACTTTCTTACAAATTTAGATAAGTTTTCGTCTTTAAACTGTGGAAAGCGAAAGTAAAAAATGAAACAAGAAGTTCTGGGAAGAACTAATAGTCTACTTCCGTTTGATTCAAAACTGACCGAATAGAAAAGGGGGGGAAAGCAAATAGGTGGGATGCATAGACACACAGCAAGCTTATCTCAAATGTCTTCTAAAAATTAGGTGGATGGGGAATACACAACTAGATAGACATCAAGGTGATGTCATAAGCCTTAAAAGCCTAACAAAAGTAGATAGACATCAAGGTGATGTCATAAGCCTTAAAAGCCTAACACAGATATAGAAGAAACACAGACGAATACACAGACAGACAGCAATGTGATATCATAAAAGTAAAAAAGTAAATCAATCCCTGTAACAGACCGTAAGAGCCCATAGGGTTGTGAGACGTTGAGGGTCCCACATTATGTAGACAATCGGCTCAAAGGTGGCGGTAAGGTTGTCAGCCTTACGCGCCGGCCGCACTTTACTCCACAGGAAAATTATTTTACTAATTCCTGGTACTCATTTCTGTTAGAGGCTGAGTCGACCCCAGGGCCATAGCGCGGCTGGAAGGATTAGGTCAATTGAAAGAAAATTCATTGACCTCATCGGGACTTGAACCCGCGACCTTATAGCCTCCTTTTTCAAAATAATGAAAATAAACTAACAAATTAACTCGAAAACGAAAGGAAGACTAGAGAGACAACGTAGCGTAAGAATGTGAAATGTTGTAATAAGAGATTTACAATTGTCGTTCACCCAGAAGCGACACCCATCCCTCGTGTTCTGATGCTTAACATCGGAAGAGAGTTGAGTAGCTCTGAAACGCTCACCCCACCACAGAACCAAATGGACTTCACGGTCAGAAGCCTCACCATTATGGTTATGTCAAAGCCTGCACTAAATAGCCTATACATTATCACATTGCCCACGTGCGGCGTTAGTATCCACGTGAGCTGAGAGCCTTATTCTTTCTTGCACTGCAGTGGCCAGTCATGTAGAACGGAGTACGATCCGCANGAATTCATGGAAGTTGTGTTTTATTTCAAAGAGAGCTCTCATTTTCTTACAAATTAAGATAAGTTTTCGTCTTTAAACTGTGGAAAGCGAAAGTAAAAAATGAAACAAGAAGTTCTGGGAAGAACTAATAGTCTACTTCCGTTTGATTCAAAACTGACCGAATAGAAAAGGGGGGGAAAGCAAATAGGTGGGATGCATAGACACACAGCAAGCTTATCTCAAATGTCTTCTAAAAATTAGGTGGATGGGGAATACACAACTAGATAGACATCAAGGTGATGTCATAAGCCTTAAAAGCCTAAAAAAGTACGAGGATACACAGATATGCAAACACAGACGGATACACAGACAGCAATGTGATATCATAAAAGTAAAAAAGTAAAGCTATCCCTGTAACAGACCATAAAAGTCCATAGGGTTGTGAGACGTTGAGGGTCCCACATTATGTAGACAATCGGCTGAAAGATGGCGGTAAGGTTGTCAGCCTTACGCGCCGGCCGCGCTTTACTCCCCAGGAAAATTATTTTATTAATTCCTGGTACTCATTTCTGTTAGAGGCTGAGTGAAACCCAGGGCCATAGTGAGGCCGGAAGGATTAGGTCAACTGAAAAAAAAATCCAATGATCTCATTGGGACTTGAACCCGCGACCTTCTAGCCTCCTTTTTCAAAATAATGAAAATTAACAAATTAACTCGAAAACGAAAGGAAGACTCGAGAGACAACGGAGCGTAAGAATGTGAAATGTTGTAATAGGAGATTTACAATTGTCGTTCACCCAGAAGCGACACCCATCCCTCGTGTTCTGATGCTTAACATCGGAAGAGAGTTGAGTAGCTTTGAAACGCTCACCCCACCACAGACCCAAATGGACTTCACGGTCAGAAGCCTCACCATTATGGTTATGTCAAAGCCTGCACTAAATAGCCTATACATTATCACATTGCCCACGTGCGGCGTTAGTATCCACGTGAGCTGAGAGCCTTATTCTTTCTTGCACTGCAGTGGCCAGTCATGTAGAACGGAGTACGATCCGCAGTGAATGATTGAAATGGAGGGACTACTCTTGAGTCTCCCCTTCCCATACATTTAGACCTATGTTATTTTCCATCTACACCCCTGTTACGTAGAAAGGGGTTGTGATAATCTTAGCTGGCAATAAACGCCCTTTGCCATTACCTTTTGCTTCACCCCCTCCAGCCTGAAATAATAGTAACACGGGAATTACTCGTTGTTAAAAATCGTCTTCCGCTCTTGATGGTCCCTGAACCTTTTGTTGGAACTCAGTTTGCAGGCTGCAGTTTGGATCAAGTTGATTTTCATTCTTAACGCTCCCTTGGAGTTAACACCGGAAGAATGGACGGGCCAAATCTGCAGCACGAGAATTCAAGAGGGTGAGAAAAGACGAAGGGAATTGAAGGGCGCAGTTCAGTAACCACTTAACTCCACTTCCGTCAGTTTCATTGCGAAAAACTTCTGTTTTCCATTAACAATTCTAATGTTTGTGAGTGTGTGCGTGAAAATAGAGTGCACTAATACAGTGTAAAGAAAGTTGTAGTTAAAAAGGTATTTTAAATGGACTGTATTTTGAGATGTGAGCTCCATGGAGCTGGTTATTTATTGGATTCAAAGCAATGCTGTCTGCCATGACCGCAACACATAATAATTATTTTAGGAATACTGAGACAATGCTCCAAGAGGGAAATTCTGGAATGGCCTGGCCAAATGATCACAATTTGACGAAATACTGTCATCTGTATATTCGTCATGGCGTTGCAGCATAAACCAGTAACATTTAATGCAGAAAGGGAAGAAGAGAGATTACGTAACTCATTTCTCCATTGTTACTTTGCGATCCAATACGTACGAATTCACTACTTTCTTTAGGAAAACTAAAAAAGTCACAAATAATAACAATAATAATAATAATAATAATAATAATAATAATAATAATAATAAATTGAAACGCAGTTTTATAAAGGTGATGTATTCTTCAGGCGGTCACGGTAGCCGAGTGGTCTAAGGCATGCACTGTCTTTGCTCGCTCCTAAGCCGGGATCGTGGGTTTGAATTCCACTCTGGGCGTGGATGTTTAGTGTTTGTGTCTGTGTACAGGTAGAAGGCTTGCGACGAGCTGATCATCTGCCCAAGGAGTCCTACCGAATGTGCAAGTTCTAGTAAACCGAAGTGAAATGAAGAGTTTCATGGAGGTAGGCCTAGGCCAAAATTGGGGCTGCAGCGCCAAAAGATAAAATTATATTCTTCAGAGAAACAATATTCATATTAAAAGAAAAATAAACATACATGCAGTTAATAGCTTAAGTAAAAATGACTGAAAGCCTGGACTTTACTCTTTAGCTTACAGTAAAATTGGAAAAATCACTTACTTGCTTTAGTAGGTACAAGAAAACTCACAGTGTCCACGATAGAGTGACAGTGTTACTTTGGCTTAAAGCTATTGAGTGTATAAATAAATCGTCACGATGATTTCCGCTCAATAAAGTGTTACAAATTTTCATAGAATCAAATTATATTTGCGAGTAAAATCTAACTGATGAAATTGGCTGTACCATAAATCTGAAAATCTGCGTATTGTATTTTCAGGTTTGTTGGAATCTGTCACTCTGAGACCGAGGCATATGCGATAACAATTCAGTTCAATTCAGTCCAGTTCAGATCTTGTTTATTTTCATGCTAACTCAACAACCCAAGGTCAATTACAAAGTGAGTACGAGTGAAAGAATGAAAAGAAACCACAAAGTTCAAAACAAGACAAATTATAACATCTGAGTAATGATAATAATAAAATACTAATAATAACAAAAACCGACGATATAATTTAGGAGATGATAATAATAATAAAATAAGCTGAGAAAGCAAAATATATGCAGTATATTATAATGCTTAATATGAAAGTAAAGGTAATAATTAAGTCCATCTACTGAAGTGCTTGACAACTGAGAGACAAATTAAAGGCAAGCATTAGAGAGAGAAAACACATTAATACAGAAGAAGCGAGTAAGCAAAAATAAAGATGAAAGGAAGTAAACAATAAGCAATAACTAATAACTACGTTACACAAAACCTTAAATTTTTTTAATAATTTTAGGTAGAATATTATAGAATAGGATTGAGAGAAACTGCTCCGATTGCAAATACACTTGGTCGTCGACTTACGACATATGCGACTTAAGACCACAAAAAAATTAAAAATAAAGGTGATTAAAATGTAAAAGTTTTTAAAAATAAATTATAAAGATGATAAAAAGATTAGAAAGTTTAAAAAATACTTTTAATAAATATATGGCCGACATAACGACCAGATCGACTTACGACCTGTCAGTCAGAACGGAAGTAGGTCGTAAGTGGACGACCAAGTGTAGGTCGAGATCTTTACTCACCAGCATTGGCGTACGGGGCAGAATGGCAGAATTTATTAGAGGGACAAACACCAAATATTATTATTATTCCTTGTTGTTTATCCTTTAACAGCTTGGACACAAAACTAGTCAATAAATCGATGTCGGATAACACTGTGTTGATTTAAGCAGTTTATGCGCTAGATCTTCCAATTGCTATTTTCCAGAGCCAGTGAAACTCCTCTCCCTCCGTCAAAGAAGTGACTGCCATCAGGAATCTTATTTTAATGCGCTCTGGTGTATGACTAAAACTGGCTAAACTTTCCATGCCACGGCCTATAATTGATTGAACTAATTTGATAGGAATGATGATCCATTCGCCCGGTCGCATTTAAGGAACACATGAATTTGAGATCGAGGGCACTAAGAGGGTGAAACACGTAAAACAAGGAATTGGGGTGAGAGGCCATTAAAGATTAAGTTTACAGACATTGAACTTTACGGTCTTACATGCCGGAAAGGTTGTCCAAACATTTTGTGATTTGTTTTAAAAGCCGGGTGTGACTACATCAAATGCAGACATGGAAAGTCGACTCAAGGTCCCTGGTGAAATGTCTACAGATAATTGGAAGACGAACTGAAAAGCTCTGAGGCAGTGTCTCTGCTGCAGACAGTGAAGTTAGGCCCAGGTTATCTTTGGCTGTGCCCCCCTGCTACATATGATCGAAGGTAGACTGAAGAGCTTTAGGCTGCGTTCTTCTACAGGTATTAGAAGGTAGACTGAGGACCTCTGAAGCTGTGTATCTCTGCAGAAGGCGCTGGAATAAGAGAACGAGGAGCTCTGTGGCCATGTCCCTCTGCTACAAACATTGGAAGGTTGGCTTACGCTATTTTAGGCTGTGCCTTCTTGCTGCAGATAATGGAAGGTAGACTGAAGCATTCTGAGGCTGTGTCCCTCTGGTACAGATAACGTTAGGTAGAGTGAGGAGCTCTGAGGCTGTGTCCCTCTGGTACAGGCAACGGTAGAAAGAGTGAGGAGGTCTGAGGCTGTCTCTTTCTGGTACAGGCAACGGTAGGTAGAGTGAGGAGTTCTGAGGCTGTGTCCCTCTGGTACAGGCAACGGTAGGTAGAGTGAGGAGCTCTGAGGCTGTGTCCCTCTGGTACAGGCAACGGTAGGTAGAGTGAGGAGTTCTGAGGCTATGTCCCTCTGGTACAGATAACGTTAGGTAGAGTAAGGAGCTCTGAGGCTGTGTCCCTCTTGTACAGGCAACGGTAGGTAGAGTGAGGAGCTCTGAGGCTGTCTCTCTGATACAGGCAACGGTAGGAAGAGTGAGGAGGTCTGAGGCTGTCTCTCTCTGGTACAGGCAACGGTAGAAAGAGTGAGGAGGTCAGGCTGTATCCCTCTGATACAGGCAACGGTAGGAAGAGTGAGGAGGTCTGAGGTTATGTCTCTCTGATACAGGCAACGGTAGAAAGAGTGAGGAGGTCTGAGGCTGTATCCCTCTGATGCAGGCAACGGTAGGAAGAGTGAGGAGGTCTAAGGAACTTATATTGTGCCTGAACAGTTTTTAATCACATTTTTATTTATTTATTCGTTTGTTCTATTGGTTAGGATTGATTCAACGGTGCTCTCAGTGTTGCATACCATATAGCGTCGCACATGATGGTGATGCCTGAGTGAATATTCTGATTTTATCTTGAAAGAAGTAACCATGGTCTAATTTGAGGAACTATCCCATTGAGAGGAGGAGTGAAATCTAATTTGAGATTGATGGATCCTAGTATTTATTAAAGCAGAAGTCTTCCGAACGCAGGTCAGAAGCCTTATCGCTTGACCCAGCCTGATGGTAAAATACTTTCTACTCTCTTACTCTGTTCTATTTAAACTTACTAGTTAAAATTTATTTTTTGGCAATTTATTTCTGTCAGTATTCTTCTTCGGTTACAGCAGCCGGCCCTGTGCTATTTTTGACTTAAGTTTAAATCCCGTGCCACGAGGACGCCAGAATTTTAATAACAGATTACTAAGATAGCGTTAACCCTATCTCGTAGCTAGCTTCGGAACTAAATCTTTCTCGGGTCACGTTATATATAGGATGTTTGAGGAACATCCAGAGGTTGGCGTCAGATGGGCAAATGAGACCAACCAAACCAGAATAGCTCCCTAAGAGAAACAAAAACATTCGTAAGAGATTTGTGTTTGTTGTTCAGCGCATTTTTTTGTATATTTATATGAGACGTCAGTTTAATTCAGTAGTTTGAACTTCATTGCATCTTGTATCAGAGGAAATAAAATTATATTTGTATTATGGTAGTAAACATCTAGCAAAATTCTTGCTTCGTGTTTGAAACATAGCCCTCGGGATCTCCGACCGACTAAGAATATGAACGACTATTTTGAAACATGTTACGACAGCCCTCTGATCTTTTGAGACTTCCAGTTCAATTAATACATCTTGTAGTTTGCAAAATCCATGCCTTCATAATACCGCGAACATGTCGGATTATCAAAATGTTTGTATCTATAGTGGCACCCATCTGATGATCCTAAAACAATTGTGTCTGTTTTCACTTCCTAGTTGGATGGTTTTCAAGATATATAACTTTTCTTTATTGCTAGTGGGGTGGGACTAACTCCCTTGTAATGCGGCCACTTCTGCCTATTGTACCAGCCCCAGATGAAAGGTGAGGATGATTATGGAGCAATTGGTGGAATGACGATTGGCAGGGAAAACCGAAGTATTCGGAGAAAACGTGCCCCAGCGCCACTTTGTCCACCACAAATCCCACTTGACCAGACCCGGGATCGAACCCGGGCCGCCGTGGTGGGAAGCCAGTGACTAAATATGTGACTTAGTGCCGTAAATAACAACTCATGGATAAAGATCAGATCATGCGTGTTTGTATGTACTTGGGTTTCACATTCCTTCGTGTTTATTTCAAAACACTCTGTATAATTTGTGTGTCAGTTTGACGTAGAAGAAAATTCAGACCTCTACATCTGATTTGGAATTATGCCATGCACTCTGACGAGTTTCTTATAAAATAATAAAGTGATGTTATCTATCTGAATCATGAAGAACTTCTTGTTGAATTCATTCTTAGCCTTAACAACGTTACCATATATCTTATGTAGTACATGTTGTATCATATTGCCCAAGGCAAGAACTGTGAAGCCAGCAGAGACAGCCGATACTAGAAAACGGCTCTGCAAATACGCCCGTTGACAGGCAACAAATGCGTAACGCGCAACAATGGAGTAACTGGGAAGTGGTTTTCTTTACTTGATCTGTGCAATAACTGCGGGACGTAACAACAGAAGAACTGTTGGGAGAGGTGTTTTCCATGCGGTCCGTGCCGACGAAGAGACGGCAGAATGAGGATAAAACACAGTATATGCAATTTGTAACCAAAAGAAGCTCCCTAATAGACTTACATGTAATGTATGAGAGCAGAGAAATAGCAAATACTAGTAATGTAAAATTTCTTGGATTGACATTAGATAGCACTTTTTCTTGGAAAAACCATATAGATGCAATTATTCCAAAATTAAGCTCAGCCTGCTTTGCAGTTAGAGCTATTAAGCCATTCCTGTCCCTCGAATCGCTTAAGTCAGTATATTTCTCATACTTCCATTCCATAATGACCTATGGATTGATATTTTGGGGGAACTGTTATTATAGTAACACAATATTTAAACTCCAAAAGAGAATTATTAGAATTATGGTAGGGATTGGAAATAGGAAATCGTGTAGAGAATACTTTAAAAAACTAAATATATTACCTTTACAATCACAATATATATATTTACTTTTGATATTTGTGATTAAGAACAGTGAACACTTTAAAAGAAACTCCCAGAGGCATAACAGAGACATTAGGAACAGTCTCGATATGCATTACCCACGGTCTCATCTGTCACTGTACCAAAAAGGCTTACATTATACAGGGATTAAGGTTTTTAATAGACTGCCTGCTCCTATAAAACTATTGTCAAATGATATAAAACAATTTAAAAGCGCATTGAGGGAATTTCTGTATCTTTATTCCTTTTATTCATTAGAGGAATATTTTAATATAATACAATAATATATTTTATAATTTTATTTTGATTTTATATTTATAATGTTATATATTTGATAATATTATATTTATATCTTGATTTTAGCATACTGTGCAGAAATGTGATAAATCTATTATATGTGTAGGCTATTCTTATTTTATTGTACCTATTTTATTGTTGACAAAGCTCTGTATAGGAACTGTTTTTTCTTTTATAATTAACTTTGACATGTTCTACATCCTGTGGCATGTTTGTCAATAACGATCTATGGAACAAATAAAAAGTGAAAGTGAAAGTGAAAGTGAAAGCAGAGAAGCTGTGATTACGAGGGTGTCTTGAGATTGTAGTTAGAAGAGCAGCAGTTAGTAATTACCCGTGGTTCCGAAGTGCTATGTGTAAGGTGTCATTAAATCAAATCATCCAATCCAAACCCGTCTATAAGTCACGCACATCTCCCCTACACGTGATAATATAAACAGAGACCTCAGCTCTACCCCATAAGCACATGATAACGTACCGTTGCGAAATGTAGTTTTAATGACGATGATGTCTAAGGCTATAGAGTTTTGGGTTGTGGCAACATTTAATTTTACAGACGCCTACCAATCTTTGAGATGAGTATTCTGCCTCATTTATATAATATGAAGATGGAGGGAGCATCTACGACCGAAACGTCTGTAGTCGCCCACATTTTTTACACAATGCCATAACCCAGTTAACCATATGTTTTGTATGACGTTTTCCATGGAAGACGTGGCTTTATCAAGACACTTGGAGAGGCTGAGTAAAACTGCGAAAGAGGTATCGTGTTAACTGACTTTCTGTGTGATATGACCCTAGCGAACTCTAACCTTGTAGCACAGCAACGTATCAGCTTACAGGGGGCCATTCGCAACAGTCCATGTTTCATCAGTACGGAATTGTCAAGTTCGTTTGGAGGTGACTTCATTTTCTTTCGCTTCGACTCTGTATCTTTGGCAATTTTCCGCTGTACGTTTACTCAAGACTTCTAATATCCGGGAAAGAAACGAAAACTCCTTTGTATTTGGTCATTTTGATAAAAAGAAAAAGAATTTTCTGATTACGAGTCCTTGATCGGAAAGCAATACAGTGCGAATCTGAAAATAAGAAGACATTAGATGAGTGGTATGTTCTGTCACCCTAAAAGTCATTTCCTGATTTTTATCCTCTCCTGTCGCCCCTCGTACAGTATTCTCCAGATACCTCGAAACAGCACGGACAGTATCTGTAATTCGCATTTGCATGTTATGGATCATTACCTACAAGAGCCATTACACACTCGAAATGATTTCCCTGGGTAAATTCTGAAGTTCAGTTTCCCTCGTCTATTCTATTCTTCCAAGCAAATAAACAAACAGCATCGAGTCATATGGCCGTAACGCAATCAAGAGGGAGTGCAAAACGTTCGTGTTACAACAGGGGATGAGTGCGTTGGGTAGGAAAACCTTAAAAAAAATCCAATCTTGCTAAAAGTTTAGTGTGCTTATTCATTTCGTCCTCGAAATCACTTCTGCCATCTGTTGGCCGAACACTGTTCCAGAGAACCTAATTGACGATCAAGAACTTCTGAGCTGGACGTATCTACTAAGATATCTTATGTCTGTTTGGGATTTTCACGGTATATAGGAGTGGCATGGAGAAACAATATACAGGCAGGAAATGTAGATACGTTTTTAGATGTAATTCAGACCAACAGCAGCCAAGAATCCCACTCGTTCCCCTGTGGAATTACCCATACCCTTCGCCGTTCTCTTCAATAATAGAGAGTGGAATGGGTAGAGGAAGAGAGTCCCAGAGATGAAATCGAGACTGAATTATTCACGCAAAATGTCAGGCATTTGGGTCGTGAATGAGAGACCGTACGTCTTTCCCTGCAGCTCCTGCTACACTGAGTGCGCCAGAGAAGCCCAACTTTCCAGACAATAAATATGGAAAGAACTAAGGTACTGCTAAATAAAACTTCCAGTGCATTAACACCACTTATATTAACCGATTTACCCTGCTATCCCTCTGGTGTATTGCGTTTGTATAATTAGAAAATGCCGATCGCCTGACCGCGCGGTCTAAGACATGAATTGTCTTCACCCGCTGAAACACTGGGAATCGTGTGTTCGAATCCAACTTGAGGCATGGATTTCTATTTGCGTTTATTGTGTGTTTGTGCTCTCCCGTGTGTAGGCAGCGGCCTTGCGAGGGACTGATCCCCCGTCCAGGAAGTCTAGCCGTCTGTGTAAATGATCAAGGAACTGAAAAATGGTCAAGGTCCAACAAAGGGCTGTAGAGCAGTATATAAATAAATGGACGAATCTTGAAAATTAAAAAAGGAGACTTATTTTTTTTAAATTGAATATTAAATATCTAAAAAGGAAATACAGCAGGTATAGTACACACAGAAAAACGACAGTTCTTCCTTGTTTTCTGAACTATATCATATAAAATCTCAGTACGTTTTGAAAAATGGTCCTGTGGCAGTAAGAGAACTCTGTATTTGGAGGTTTCCCAAAATCTTTGTTATAGTTAAACTACAAAAAGTTTGAAATTTCATGAATCTACTTAAGGAGGTCCTCGTAACACCATGCATAATTTGGTCGAAATAAATCCAACGTTGTGGAAATGAAGAACAGACAGACAAATTCACGCTCTTCTTTGTGTGACTGACGCTCACGGACACACACCAGGTGATATATGTCAACATTTTATGGGAGAGGGGCTGCCTGAAGGAGAATTTTGACGGAGGTTAAAGTAATGAATCTAGGGGGGGGGCAAGCAAAATCTGATGTTGATAATGATCATGAACATAATAACCGAATATAGTATTTTGGCATCATGTTGTGATGTTTAATCATATCGTGAACTAATTCTATCTTACATTCTCTACACAGTTATAGACGAATCTAATTTAAATTTAGTAGCGCGGTATCGTAGATTGCAAATTGTATATAGTCACAGAGGTGTGGGCTACATGATCCATTGAAAGTCTTGTCGGTTGATGTTGCTTATGGAAATATTCAGTATCTGTTCTAGAAGTAGCAAGTAGCCACCGAGCTGGTTGTTGCAGTGATACGCCCCAAACTTTTGTTCGGGAGGTGATGGGTTCGAAACTGACAGGGATACCGTCTATCCTTACTGAGGTTTGTCGTGACTTTCCTCAGACCTACCACTCAAAAGACTGGATAAAACCTCTATTGGCCACTACCACTTCCTTTCATATTTTCTCTAATTTATCATGAATCATCACACCAATCGACGCTATATAGCCCAGACTGTGTTACAAGACGGAAGGTCGCGCGTTCGATTCCCCATGAGGTCTTTGGATATTCAGATTGACCCAATCCTTCCCGCAGCACTATGGCCCTGGAGTTGACACAGCTTCCTAAGAGAAATGAGTACCAGGAATCTTCGTAGAGGTAAAGAGCAGCCGGCGCTTAAGGCTGACAACCTCACCGCCATCTGTGAGCTGATTGTCTAGAAAATGTGGGCGTCTCGACGTCACACAACCCTATGGACCTCCACAGCCTGTTACAGCCTAGCTTTACCTTTTACGTATTTTTTTTTCCTTGGCACTACAGCCCCAGTGGGCCTAGGCCTACCTCCATAAACTTCTCCGTTCACTTCGGTTTTTCTAGATCTTACACATTCGGTAGGACTCCTTGGGCGGGTGATCAGCTCATCCCAAGGCCTCTACCTGTATACAAACACAGAAAAACGCACACACACAAACTAAATATCCATGCCTTGAGTGGGATTCGAACCCACGATCCCGGTTTCCAAGCAAGCGAAGAGAGTACATGCCTTTTATATATACAATCCACAAATATATTTATGTGGAAAAATTCAGATACATTAAAAACTGAAAAAAAAACGCTATATATATGCAGTGACATCTTTGATTTCAGGGGTTAATAATAATTATATTTTTATTCTTTTGAATGTAATAGAAGTGATGTAGTGGTGAGAGATATTTCTTCTGAAGGACTCTATTTAATTTACGCCCGACATTGTACACAAAATAAATAAGTAATTAAAATGTTGGTGAGTAATTTTACAGCGAATAGTGGAACAGTGGCTACAAAGACGGCTAGCGTCCTCAGATTTGAAACGGTACTGAAGTTCACTTGCTGTTTCCTGACGCAAGAAAATAGGAGGAGAGGTCCAGAGGGGTTACCGCAGTGGTAAATGCTAATTTATTATCAAAGTTTGGTCTTGTCAAGCCCACTGAAGGGTCAGAGGGTCCGGCAGCGTGGTTAAGTTGTTTTCATATGTGACTTGCGTCTGTGTCCATGCTGAAACATTGATATTTCCCCTCCCTTGTGTAACGAAGTGGAGAGGAAAGCGAATTAGCGTATTTGCCTCAACATTAATTTGATGCACGAAGACAAAATACGTCTACACTAAACGTGTACATACAGTTTAGTAACTTATTGATTACGTGCGCTTTAGGCAGTTTATCGTAGTAATTTCATTTTTATAATTATCTTCAGTGTAAGTAGCAGGTTATATTTCACAGAATGTTTAGGGCAATGTTATCGGACTGCACGATACTGCAACTCTCATAAATAAATTGTAGTTTGTGGAGCCGTTGCTACGCAAAGAACGCGAGATAAGGCAAATAAACAGCAACTCTTTCTAGGCAATGGCTTGCTAAACATATTCCGCGGCAATGAATATGCACGCAACTATAGAAGAACGGCGTTTTCTATGTGGTCCGTACTGAGAAATTATAACGAGGACAGTTGGAGCAATAAGATAAGCTGAGTTGGGAGTTGAGTTCTGAAAGGGAGGCTTAGAAGATATGGCGATATAATTAAGATGAATTAAGAGTTGTGAGATAATCGCAGGACAGTAACGGCGTGACCACAGAAACTAAAGAATCTACATTGTTATGATCCGTTACCAGGAAACGACTAGTGAAAGACTGAGAAGACTTCATGTGTGCTGTAGTGATTTGTACAGTGTGTAAATCAACGATAGCATTGTAAGTGCTTGTAGTATCGAGTTGGGTGTATAAGTGGTAAATAAATCCTTTCAGCAATCATCATTAGGCGTACAATGATACCAGCCTCAGCTGCTGAGGCTGGTATCAATGCACACCTGATCACCCAGTATAAGGGTCGAAACATGTTGCGTCAATATAATGATACGATAGTGTCTACTTTGTTTTAAATAAATAATATTGTTGTGTAGACTGCATACTTTTGTATATATTTTGTGTACCTTGTCTATGGCACACAAGAGGATGCATACTATTAAGATTCTCCCATTAATTAACAATAAAGTGTTTGTATTGTCACGTGAAGGGGGGGTGCTCTTGACGAAAATAACGGGTTATAAATCGGATGATTGCCTTTATTAGCAATTCGGTTATAAATTCTCGTAGTTACACTTAAATTCAACGCTATCGTTTATTTACACACTTTTCAGTTCACCGTTGCACACGCACTAGGATTCCCAGTCTTCATTAGCCGTCTCCTGGCAACGGATCTCAACACAGAAACTAGCACTTCAGATCACTATCACATCTTCCCGCTATTTCGTCTTCAATCACTCTGGAACCTCAGAACCAAAAATTCTTCTGGACTCACTCCTCCAGTTTACGGCTGACTCGTAACCAGTAACTGCCTTGAACGAATTCTGTTACTCCCTTATACAGCCGCGGAATGAACATGGACCTACAGTATACACATATCACGTGACTGATATCCAGCCAGTCGATTGGCGCGTCGGTAGGATCTACAGAAAACACGTCACTTGGTTTCTATCCACTGTTGTGTGACGTCACTGCAGACACGGAAAACACAGCTTCCTCTATTGTTGCGTGTTAGACCGTGTTTACAGAGCTGTTGCCTGTCATCACGATGATCAAATCCGTTACAGTGTTTTAAAATTCTTACCTTTTTGGATATAGGAGAAATTATTCTAAATTATATCAGACCTTTCTGATTTTACGTATCGTGTTTTATAATTAAGTGAAGTATGGAGACCTTTCTATACAGTAATTTAATATGAAGTTAATGTGACTAATAAAGTAACAATTTAACTTCAGTGTTAATATTTAATATAGCTATTTTATTAACTATATGTTCAATTGTTGTATATGGATATCAATAACTTAATCAGGCATTAAGTTCCTAGTTCCGTCATGCATGTAACATTGATGTGTTCATCTCTGAATAATTTCATTTTCATGGAGTTTATGCGCCATACCGGGAAACTTACTTCGGTATACTCGTGTGCGAACCAAATAAAGCTAAATGGAATGCACTGTGAGATTAATTCATCAACTATCTAGAATGGGTGCATTTTAATGTATGATGATTCATGTACTTGTTAGCTAAATCTCTCCATTGAATGACAGCTGTGATCTGCAAAATTGACTGTTAAGTGCACTAATTGCCCGCGCTTCCATTAACTTTGTAGCAAAACCCACACGTACAGCAAAGTGGGAAGCCGGTATTGATTGTCTGAAATATTTAAGTGTACATTCTCAGTTGCTTCCAATTAAGCTGCAGTGCTACCACCATACTAGAAGCTGTGGTATTATGAATTAAATTTTCTTACTCTTCCTGGGGTGATAACTGAATTCGAAAGTTTATGTTCTCAGTTCTCCCTCCGTTCACTTCCTATGGTGCTGCAAGTTTTAAATTTATTAATTCTAGCTTTATCAGGCCCTTTTTCAATAGACTAACGGTCGATAACTGCTTCAAATATTTCTATCGGCGTAGGCTTGGATGAGTTAAGGAACTATTGACCTTCTTCCATTAATACTTTCATTCGTTTATTCATCAATGGCTTTACAGCCCTTCGTTGAGCCCTAGCCTCGTCTTCAGTTTCATTATCCTTTTACAAAGACGGTAGGACTCCTTTGACGAGTGATCAGCCCGTCACAAGGCCGTTACCTACACACAGGACAACACAAGACTAGAATATACGCACACAAACATTCATGCATCGAGTAGGATTAGAACACATGACCCCAATGTTTGAGCGGGCGAAGACAGTTTATGTCTTAGACCGCACGGCAATCGTGATCAAACCATTAATACTTTTTTCTTTTTGCCTTGGCACTACAGCCCCAGTGGGCCTAGACCTACCTCCATGAACTTCTCCGTTCACTTCGGTTTTTCTAGATCTTACACATTCGGTAGGACTCCTTGGGCGGGTGATCAGCTCGTCGCAAGGCCTCTACCTGTACACAAACACAGAAAAACGCACACACACAAACTAAACATCCATGCCCTGAGTGGGATTCGAAACCACGATCCCGGTTTCCAAGGGAGCGAAGGCAGTACATGCCTTAGACCGCTCTGATACCGTGACCGGCCCATTAATACATTAGACACTGAAATTTTTCTATTAAATATTAACTCAGTTCGTACCTCACTGGAAACATAATATGTCTCCGCTGCAAGTAACAACGAGATAAGGTTATGTAGATAAATAATCTCAGTTTATTGTGAGAACCATACGGAACACATAAATATAGTCTGTGGTCAGAATGAAGAGTTCTTTGTGTTAAACAAGTTGTACATGTAGTAACCACTGGGCTTTAGAGAGTTAAAAGACCCCAGTAACTATTCATCTATATCTCTTATATCTCTGGGGTTACTGCAGATAAGAATATAGTTGCTTATTTGTCATTCGTCCTAAGTTCCTATAAGAGATGAGAAAATGTAATACAATTATTGTACCTGAATACTGTCACTTCCACTCACACTTCTCATTCAAGGAAACGTTTCTGCATACAATTTTCTCTTTTATGATAGGAAGTTATTTAAAAAAAAACTGTTATGTTTTATATACAGTTGCAATTTTTAGGTAAATGGAGATTAGTCACAACGTGATTTTTGTTGTTAGTGCACTTCGGTTAATAGGAAATATTTAGTTCCATTTATTTTGCACTTTGAATATATTCGAAAATTCATTGAACTGAAGCCCGATAATTTTTGCCAAAGGAATTAACTGCATTAAATATTTATATGTGGACTGGCCACGCCATAGTTTAAGCGGTTATTCGCTGGCTTCTCACCGCGGTGGCACGGGTTCGATCCCGTGTCTGGTCAACTGGGATTTGTGGTGGACAAAGTGGCGCTGGGGCGGGTTTTCTCCGAGTACTTCGGTTTCCCCTGCCAATCTTCATTCCACCAAATTCTCCATCGTCATAATCACCCGGAGCTGGTACAGTAGGCCAATCAGTGGCCGCAGTGCCGAGTGGACCCAGCTGGACTCCACCCCCACTAAGCGCATTTAATTTTATATGTGGATACAAATTGCATGAAATTGCATGCACATATGAAATGAATGTCATAAAACATTGAGAGAAGTTCTTGGCTTTGTAACAATAACGGAATTGAAAATTCTTATTTCCAAGACGTCATTGCTACATATAATTTATCGATATATTCATATAACACAGAACAAGAAATATGTATCTATCTATGGCTGTACAGTCCTTTGTTGGACCTTGGCTGGTTTTCAATCTCTTGATCTTTTTACACAGTCTGCAGAACTCCTTGCCTTGGACGAGGAATCAGCCCGTCGTAAGGCCGCTACCTGCACACAAGACAACACAAACACAGAATAAATGCACACAGACACTGCCTCGATTGGGATCGAACCAATAATTCCAGTGTTTGAGCGGGCGAAGTCAGTTCATGCCTGAGACCACGCGGTCACTGTTATGGGCGAATAAAAATTACACACATTGTAAATAAATCGTAGTTTATAGTACGACCGGGGAAAGAGCTCCTAGTATTCATGTAATAAGGGGCTGAGTGGGTCCGAAGCTGGTCAGGACTATGTAGAAGCAAGAAATATCTTCCTCTGTAATGAATCGGTGCTACTGTTTCCCGGTTGTTCACCCCATAACTTGGTCAGTATCGTGATTGTGTAGGGCCGCGCCATAGTTCAAGCGGTTAGTCGCTGGCTTCCCACGGCGGATCTGGTCAAGTGGGATTTGTGGTAGACAATTGGGGCTGGGGCGGTTTTTCTCCGAATACTTTGGTTTTCCTTGCCAATCTTCATTCCACCTAATTCTCCATCATCATAATCACCTGAGGCAGGCTACAATAGGCCAATCAGTGGCCGCCGTGCCGAGTGGACCCAGTTGGACTCCACCCCCCACTAAGCGAATTTAATCATGATGATCATGATTGAGTAAACGTTCCTGTTTTCTTCAGCGCTGCCAACCTATGGAAGCCTAACTGCATACACTGTTTTCCTTCACCAGAATCATGGCAGTGAATTCCAAACTACACTCTCACATTACATATCCGGCCGTGTTAATGCAAAGAGCGAGCAATGAGGCACCGTTGGTTGAGGCTGAATGAGAAGTTAAGAGAGGGAAGCCGTGAACCTCAATGAGCGTGATATGCAGAATGCTCGTAGTACTGTAAATTAGAGCTACGTAGTTATATGAACGTACACACATTTACTTTCTCACTGTAAAAGCAAGGCCATGTTGGTTGTTGGTTAGAAGTGCTATGCTTCCTGTCCCTAAAGCTTCATATATGTCCTCCTTCACCGAAATGTTAGAAACATTTATTAACGCGAAACTATTATGACAAGGAATTTCAATAGGAGTCTCCGTAGCCTCGTGTTTATGCTGTGAAAACATAACGTTGATTCAGGAATGCAGTTAAAAAGAGTGGGAAGTGTAGGCGGATTCGAATTTGGAATATTCATATCTGTAAACTCTCGCTTTGCAATTTTATTTTCTTGCCCATGATAACAGGTATAAATCTTATCAATAGTAATTCTACATTGCAATAACTGCATGATCTGAGATATGTTCTCACCCCTTTTTGCAATATAAACTTTTTAAATTCTTTCCATTGATTTACATTTAAAGAATTTGGCGGTAGTTGTATGGATTTGTAATTTGTATAACCATCTAATAATTCTAAAGAACAGCCGAAATAATTGTAAAAAATGCCAGTTTATAACGTTACAATTGAAATTATTTTTATATGTAACGAATCAAACAAACTGAATAAGTATTATGACATGCTGCCTGAAAGCCGGACTGTAGGACGTCCATCACTGATCAACGGCTAGCAGTTCCTCGGCAGCGAAGCCTAGGAAATTGTTGCCCCGGAAATGAAAGCTTACACGTGGGGCTTCCACCGTTACAAACGAATTGCTTGAGGCAGACACGTATTTCCGTGTTCGTTTTGTAGCAGCGGGCGAAATTGACCCTTCGAGAAAGTATTCCCTATTCAGTCCGAGTGCAAGATATAAGAGTCCAACTGAGACAAGAGACTAGTTCAGTTTCTATTCGGCTTTAGCAGGAGAGAGTTCTTATCGGACTTGAACAGGAGAGTTTCGTGTCTGACGGGACAAAGGACAGTTGAGCTCCGAGTAGAAGACACTTCACCCAGATCAGCGGTGCAAGTAATTGTAATAGTGAAGAGGAAACATCTGACTACGTTATAAGTTGAGAATAATTGCACTTGAGAATGTAAAAGTGACTGTCAAATGAAATATTCATTCAAATCCAACAACCCGCACAATTTCTTTTCGCGTTACCTAACAAACACGCGACAGTATTTATATGTATATGGGCATTTTTTCTATATAATTTATTTAAATTTAATATAATTCCGTAGAACTGTTAATTTTTACTACCCGATACATATCCTTACACGTCTACATAAACTCCCCGTACACTGTTGCTCTTAATGGGAAACTTAAGTTCTCTTAGGATAAAAGGGTGATCGCATGCAAATCAGGGAAAGTGAGGTAAGATGATTTTTCCCTAGAATAATAAATTAAATAATATCCAGTTAATAAAGGAATATTATGTCGAAGAAAAACACGACAAAATTCTGCCTATATGCTCAGGTGGCTGAGCAGTGCTGTGATATGCCAACCTGAAATAATCCAACTTAATTTGACGTAACGTAATCTAATCACGTGAACGGAGAAGTTCATGGAGGTAGGCCTAGGCCCACTGGGGCTGTAGTGCCAAGGGGGAAAAAATCTAATCACCCGAAGATGAGCGCAAATGCGCAAGTAGATGCGCAGTGGCTTGATGCACCAATCTAACCTGATATAAATGATCCTAGTCTTAGCAATCTCTGTTCTATGCGCAAGGCAGATTGCCAGTAGTTTGGGGTTCGAACTTCATAAACTTCATGTAACTCAATTTAATCCAGTTTGATGAAGATGGGGCCGAACGCGCAATGATATGGTTGTCCAACCTAACCTAACTCTTTTCAGTTTGTTATCGACAACGTCAATGTCGAGTCTATATAGCGTCGATGATAGGATGATTAATGAATATGGAGTAGCTATCGGAATAAAAATTGGCAGGGGAAGTCGCAGAATTTACAAAGCCTGCCCCAGTGCCAGTTCTTCCGCCAAAACTCAAACATGATATTACCTGGGATCGAAACCTGGCCAACATGGTGATAATTCACAGACTAAACGCAAATGTAGCTACAGACTGTTCAGGAGAGGTTTGTTCATATTTCGAAGTAAATGGTTATTGTGGGTGTAATTTCGTTGGTTCAACCAAAAATAAATCATTAGGCTAATGGAAAAATAATCATTTGGAAATTTACGTCCATACATATTTTGGTTAACAATTAAAATATATCCCGCAAGCAATTTATAATTTCATTAAAGAGCCCCATGGCTAAATAACTGTAGTCATTATAATACGGACAATTAAAATGTATTATGTGATTATATGAACTTGTAAGCTCTTGAGATAGTGGTGGTATTTTGGTAGAGGTGGGGTGGGGTACGTCTTATGACACAAATCCCTGTTGATGTTTGTTACGAAGTTTGGTAATGTGTTGGCACTCCAGAGACTTGGCAACTCCGCTACACTCCAACGCACTGTTTGCTGCCTATTATCAGGGATGTTGAACTTGCGGTTCTTCAACGAACACGGAATATCTAGAAACTCCTATGTCGAATTCGTGAGATCCCTGATTCAAGAGTATGTCTGGCAGAGCGGCGCATTTGTTTTCTTAGGTGTTATTTATTTATTTATGTGCCTAAAGTCTGTGTGTTTGTGCGAGTCCGCGCGTCCGTGTGTTATGAAAGCTCTAAAAGTATCTTTTTCTTATTGCTAGTGGGGTGGGACTAAGTTCCTTTTACTGCGGCCACTTCTGGCCTATTGTACCAGCACCAGATGATAGGTGAGGGTGATTGTGGAGCAATTGGTGGAATGAAGATTGACAGGGGAAACCGAAATACTCGGAGAAAACCTGCCCCAGCGCCACTTTGTCCACCATAAATCCTACTTGACCAGACATGGGATCGAATCCGTGCCGCCGCGGTGGGAAGCCAGCGACTACCCGCTTGAGCTGTGGCGCTAGGAATATCTTACTGGAGAACGAGAGGACTATAGAGATACATTCTGAAAATTCTTACGGACTACGAATATTTTATATAATTCTTTTGATACTAGTATTAACATTTATCTGCATAATGTATTATTATCTATCAACCTGTTCAGTTTGGTTTCCAAGTTCTTGTCTTGGAGGTAAGTCTATATACTTATATATTTTATATTTACTTCCGGTCTAGAAAATCGAGATTAACGACCGTGGGAATCCGTTGCTCTGACCACGCGACACCCTCTGTCCACAATAAATTCGCCGACAAGCGGCGGTCGCTCGGTCGGTGTAGTTCGCTTGCGGACTAAAGGCCACGGAATTTTTAAATTTATTTATGTATCCAAGGCCTTTATATGTTCGTTTGCGCGTGAGTACGCATGATAGAAAAGCTGTATTCTGCAAATATTTGTTGATTTATAGAATTTGATATATTAGTATCAGCATTAATTTACATAAGGTATAGTTATCTGTCGAATTATTATGTTTAGGTTTCTAGCTGTTTTATGTGATATGTTTGCAGATAGGAATCGTCTCTTTCACAAGAGCTCTAGACATGTGAAACGTACCGGGTTTAAGATCCAAGCCACTATATTATACAGTGCGTACAATCAAGTGCGCGCCGCGGCTGCAATTTGCCGCGAGTCATACCACCGCAGAACGGATGCAACTCCTCCCCGCGACTGCAGTGCTCCTACGCCGATGGTTGCATAATCGGAACCCGAGGTTGCATTAAACAGTCAGTCTTTTTCTTGCTGTGGAAGTGGAGTGGAATGTTTACAGCTGTCGACAGACGGTGGAAATGAAGTTCACTATTAAACAGCGTGTGTTTATTGTCGAAACTATTGCAAGGAAAAACATTTACAGAAAATTCGCACGTAGGTTTCGTCAGAAATATCCTGACTCGCCAGTTCCCACAAAGTCGTGTGTAAACAGGCTTCTGAAAAAGTGGCGGGCCACAGGTTCAGTGAGTGACAAGAAGAAGCAATCGAAGAGAACTGTGCTGACTGAAGAAAAGGTTAAGGATATTCAGGCAAGATTACAGATCAGTCCTCGAAAATCGTTAAGACGCTTAGCACAGGAAACTGGTGTTTCGCTAGGATCTGCTCGCACAGCCACAAAGTTAATCAAATTTCGCCCGTATAAAGTAACAGTTGTGCATGAGCTGAAAGAACCAGATCATGCAGCAAGAATTCGTTTTTGCAACTGGCTGCTGCAAAATGTACACGATGGAATAGTGGATCCTCAGCTTCTATTCATGACTGATGAAGCGTGGTTCCACGTTGGTGGCCACGTCAATGCACAAAACGTAAGAATATGGAGCAATGAAAATCCTCACGCTATACAGCAAGTGCCATTACATAGTGAAAAGGTGGGTGTGTGGTGTGCTGTAAGCCCGCGGCGAATCATTGGCCCCATATTTTTCCACGATACCGTGAACTCTGATCGGTACATTAATGACATACTGAATCCCTTCTTCGATCAGTTGAATGCCGAAGAAAGACAATACGGGTATTTTCAGCAGGACAACGCTACAGCACATACGGCTAATGCATCCATGGTCGCAATACAGGAAGTGTTTGAAGACAGAATTGTCAGTAGAGGACTGTGGCCTCCCAGATCCCCAGATCTCAGTATTTCATATTATTATCTTTGGGGCAACCTGAAGCAAAAAGTCTACAAAAATAATCCCCGCAGCATTGATAGTCTTCAAAATGAAATTACACGCGTAATTCATTCAATTACCGTCGACGAACTGCAGAGAGTGTCGCGTAATTTATTTGTGAGATGCGCGGCATGTTTGCAAGCAGAAGGAGGTCACTTTCAGCACCTGTTATAAACCACGGTAAGTTATCTTTTTACTGTATTCTTATAAATGTGTGCATGTAGAGCAACTGATGGACGGAGACTCGGCGACACCACTACACTCACGCTATCGGGGAACGGCACTGCAGTCGCGGGGAGGAGTTGCATCCGTTCTGCGGTGGTATGACTCACGGCAAATTGCAGCCGCGGCGCGCACTTGATTGTACGCACTGTACTTAGTATTGAGTTCGCTGGCTTCCCACCGCGGCGGCCCGGGTTCGATCCCGGGGTCTGGTCAAGTGGGATTTGTGGTGGACAAAGTAGCGCTGGGGCAGGTTTTCTCCGAGTACTACTTACAGATGTCATGTGTGAGCCTGGTATCCTTTGCCAGGGCACGACTAGAGAAGACTGAGAAGACTTAGAGTGTCCTAGTGATTTGTAAAGTGTGTATATCAGCGATAGCGCTCTATTATTTTTGTTTACGGGTTGAGTGTCAATGAATCCAATCCAAAATCCGTCTATAAGTCACTCACATCCCCAATACGTGACAATAAGAATGAAGATTTTCGCATGACATTTTTGGACTTCATGAAGCGACATGTCTTCATAGTTTTTTTTGTGAGAATTTGATGAGAGATTTTAATGCGTGTGAATAGTTCTCTCTTAACAATCAGTACATGATCAAGTGCTTGAAAAAGAACATCGTAAATACTTGTAGTAGCTAAAGATGAAAGTTTGGCTACAATTTTCTTCATGCAGCTTTTCAAATCACTTTTCTTAACGAATTTTAAAACAAATATAACGACAAATGATAATTAATTCTTAGTTTCCAGAATTATTAAAGGAAGACTGGCAAATTAATTACATTAATAAAATAACATAGCTACCGTGATATTAAAATATTCTTACACGTTATAATTAAAAGAGGGTCCTTCAATTATTGCATTAAAATAAAATTCATTTACTTTTAATGTTCACTTTCTTTTTCTACGCATGTTTCAAAGTAGCTGGTGTGGAAGGCAATGGTATGTCATGGCCCCATCAGAATGTCTGACAACTAAAAACGTCCCCATAAATCCATAATCGCACAAAACGCCGATGTTAAAATATTTTGATAAAAAATAGCAGACACAAAAGAGGGAAAGCTGCGTCAGTATTGAACATACCAGTTTAGCGATTCATAATGGATTATTGACAGCTGTCACGGTTTGTCTATCCGAGCGAGAACATTTCCCTTGACGTTTACAGCAACAAATAAAAATCGGTATTATTCCAAACAAGGAATCCAACTAAGAGCCGATTTACTAAGAAATAAACCACGCGTAGTTAGGTCTTAAAATACACGGCTTATTCATTCATTCATCAGTAATCTGTCAAGACGACAGGTCTACAGTCTCTTCCGAAACAGTTTCTCCACTTAATGCGATCTAGAGCTTTCTCCTTCAAAAGAGAATATCCTCTTCTGTCCCCAAGGTCATCCAACATCTTACGTCTTCGTCCTCGTCTTCTGGTCACTTCTATCCGCCCCTCTATCTTTTCTTCAATAACTTCTTTTAGAAGGCAGTTACTGCGTATTGAGAAAAAAATGAGGTCATATAGAATATCAGATAGGACAGAGTAATTTTCTTATCCGTGGTCAGATTTCTGCTTTTGTTGGAATCCCGTCATATTGTGGGCATCAGAAGCATTACTTTGTATGCCTCTTGTCATTTCTGATGAATGTGTGGTTTAACTGCTCGAAATTCTATGTTTTCTACACATGATTCAAGTCAGTTGTAGCACAGTTTCCTTAATTAAAGGCAGAAAAACTGTTTATGGATATACCATGCTGTGTTCATGCACAATTTGACGAACTTTTACAATTCTTCCCCCCCCCCCCAAGTTCTGCTCGTTGCTGGCCGTTCTGATATCTCTTCGTCAGTGACACTTTGTCTTTCCTCAGGAGAAGAAACGTGTCACCCACTTGTAAACTGCTGTTTTCTTCATAGCATTAACCCCGCAAATTTGCACTAACATCTCTCTGATTTCGCTTACACTCTTATCAAGGTTAACACGAAATTTCTGTTCGTTCATTGCTCTGATACAAGCTCCGACATTCTCGCAACTGCATACGAAAACACACCCAGACAACAATAGACGCTACTCAGAAACAGACAACAACATATTCGTATCTGTGTAATGTTTATATGCCAGCGTCATCAAACCACACTGATGTTTCTATTCACTGCCCTCGCGGCAAGCACACGGTGGCGAGTTCGCGAAATTTATTGTCAGACCTCTTATCATAATCCATTTCAAATTTTGAACCATTTAACAGATTTCCATGAAAGTTGGTATGAACATGACGTTATTCAAGGCCACTCCAAAGTCATACATTTTAAATCCATGCGTTAAGTACAGTTGTTCTCTGTTTATATTAAAGTAATGAATATTTCACTTAATCTATACTCAGCCCAAATCAAGTGAGAAAACAATGAATATTATGACGTAAGTTTTCAGATTTTTAAGGACGTGGGTGTTAAGATTTTGGTTCTGAAGGGTGTAACAACTGATGTTCGGAGTCTCATGCCCTCACCCCCGCCTTGCTCACTTCGACTGCGAAGATGGAGTCAGTATGTCTTCCGAAGTATTGCTGCTCACCTACAGTACTACATATTATTATAAGCCACAAGGTCACAGTCTTGATGTTATAACTTGTCTAGATAGAAAACCTGAATTCAAGATCTATTCATTCATGTATATAAATTTTGTACGCATATATTCCTGTCGGTGAGCAGGTGTTCTGAGCGTTCTGCCATTCCAGTGACGTTCACGGCATCATTTTATCCAAATCTATTGAAGTCATTTATTTTCAGTATCTGTTACAGTTCCAGAACGTAATCCAACAATCAGTCAATGCAAAGTAGATCTGACTCCTCCCTTCCTATAAGTTTGTGTCTGTTTGATAAGTTGTACGTGTATATTCCCTTTCTGTGCTTGAGACATGACAAATACATACAGCGTCCCTGTCTGAAAACCTACAAGGAAGAGACCGCTTTGAAGACCTAGCCATTCATTGGAGGACATTGAGTGGTTCTTAGAGAAATTGTATAAGGGAGAGTGAGCCGGATTTTGCTTGTGCAGGATAAGCCAGTGACGGACCGTTGTGAACATGATAATGAAACTTCCGCTTTCACGAAACTCGTGACTTTTTTTATTAACTGAGTGTCAGCTACTTTCTGAAGAAGAACTCTGATCTATGGGAAGAGTTAATTACTTCTGAGTTACACAAAAATGATACAATTCTCCACTTAACTCCAAATATACCCGGAAGAGTCAGTAAATAATTCACAAGTAGAAGTAAAACAGCCTTAATGGACGCATTAGTTTTTCTATGTGTACCACTTGGTAGCGGCACAATCCACCTTCATGAGAGTCTAGGTAGCAGACACGCATGTGGGTGTTCACACGCTGGTTTCAGTAGTCAAAATGAGGACCGTGTTTGAAGAGTATACTACCAAAGAGTAGTGTTCTGTTGTGTGCTTTTCGTGAGCAAATGAACTCAATTGAAAGGATATTCACATAAATATTTCCACTTTACGGTGGAAAGTGTTTGTCGTGTAAAGCTGTTCGCAACTGGATAGAGAAATTCTCTCAAAGACGTTCGATACCCGACCAGATGCGGAAGTGGCTGAGACAACAGAGAAAAGACTTCCATACTGCGGGTTTCGACGCACTGATAAAACGATGGAACAAGTGTATCAATGTTGGCAGAGGATATGTCGAGAAATAAAAGTTCTTTCCAGGTTTGAATATCACACGTTTTACATTTTATATGAATTTGTGACATATTTACTGACTTTCTCGTATATAAATTGGTATTAACTGATAATTACAGATTTTTATTACTTCACGCTTGTTCTCAAAGAGTTGTAGTCGAACCTGATAATTTTTTGAAGAGTTAGGTCTATATATTCTGAGATATAACTTTGTATAGTTCGTCGAACTTAAACCGAATTTTTAGAGGAAAATGTCGCTTCATATTTAGGGTTGAAGAAGGAATCAACTTGAAGCAGGTAACAACAAGAGCTCCGCTTGCTAACTACTTCACGCTGGCCAAACTTCATTTCACTACACGACGGTATATCCCAGAAGACAGAACTCTTCATAACCATTGCTTAGAACTTAAAATCCTACACTAAGTCTGTGAGTCGTAGGAGGGGAAGAAGAGAGGGTTCTGTGCCTGGGGGTATAATCGGGTAACCCTGTTCCTGGGGGATATAAATACATGAACCTAGCCCTCCAATTGTGGGAGTCTCGAATATGAGACAGTAAAATATGTTAATGAGTCCCGCGGGACTCGGGACTGAGAATGACTGCGCTGGCGAGGACCAGCAGAAATTGTAAACGACAGACCCATCCTTTCGTCAGAGAGGGTGTTACATAAGGACTATAACCACAAGTGTTCAGTTGGAAAACTGAAATATTGGTCGTGAGTCTCAAGGGGCTTGGCACCAAGACGAACTGATTGGCCCTTAACCGCCAGTTGGAAACTAACTCTGACTCTGACTCCGAAAATTCTACATTGATCCTTGTTTGTTATCGCGTCGCATGTATGGATAAGGTATGTCAGATATGAAAAGCTGGGTACTATCAGTAACCTCTAGAGGAATACACACCAGCCTATGTTCATCAGAATGGTCGTTAAAATTTAAAACGACCAGGAAACTGCGCTTTATTTACAATATTCCTATTCAAAATCAGTTGTTATTATTCATAATTTAACATCCGGATTTCCTATACATAGGACCTACATACAGTAATTGGATTATATATGAATCACACATAATGCATTTATATTTACCATAGGAACCTTAGTCAAAAAGTTAAAGTACTCATTAATGAACGCTAGCTTTTTGCAAACGTATCCTGTTGTTCGGAAAACACTGCCTTCCCCCTCCCTCACCATCACTCGGCTCACCCATGCCACTGTAATGCTTCGTAATGCAAGGCTGCGTAATCAACAGCCAATCACTGGCGGTCTATTGATCACTTGCTCTTGTTTAGTCATTGCTGTTGGCCATCTCCACACGCCACATGAATATTGCACATATTCTGACATTATTCGGAGGCTGTGCCAATGGAAACTGTATACAATTGGGCTTAGTCCGCTACATGTGTCAAGTTTTCTATGGCTGTTTTAGTTACCTGTTTGTGTTGAAGCTAATAACATTTTGTGGCGACTGTAGTTAGTATAGCCTACTTTTTATCCTCCCTCCCACTACAGTGCTATTTTGTGTATTATCGCCGAGAAGTGCAAATGCCTCATCGTTTTCTGTCGGTAGCTGTAGTTAAAGTGACCCGGTTATTTGGTAAATAGAGCAGTCGGTCTTGCAACCCTACACAGTACATGCAGAATAAAGGGCAAGAGTTTCTTAAGGAGAGTTTCATGTTTTAGATCTCACGAGCCAGGATCTTTCGTTTGACGAAAAATTGTGTTGGAGAAGTTATACACTATCTATCTATCTATCTATCTATTTATCTATCTATCTATCTATCTATCTATCTATCTATCTATCTATCTATCTATCTACCTACCTTCCTACCTACCTACCTACCTACCTATCTATCTATTTTTTTATTTTTATATATTTTATTTAACAATATATAGTTAACAATGACAATAATGATAGATAGATTTTGATAATGCACTTTTTATATATTTTTAAGAACACAACTATCGTTCAATTGCAAAAATAATAGCAGCACTTCTTTACAGACACAGTTGAATGTCATAAGATGATATATTGAGGGTTAGGCCTTCGTAATGTTGCTGAGATCTCAAAAGTGATCTTCTGTGGTCCTTGACCTTCGCCGGCGCAGCCATTTGAAAAGTTACATTAGAAGTGGTCGTAAGCGTGTCCTCCATTGTGTACGCTGTGTCCTGACTTGGTGACCACAGCGTTGAAGCCGTTGTGTTTGTCCGCGGTGTAGTCCACCGTGCGCACAGAGCCGTCTGGTTCCACGAGGCTGTACTGCCCCTTGACCACGTCACCATCTATCTATCTATCTATCTATCTATCTATCTATCTATCTATCTATATATCTATCTATCTATGGCTTTTCAACCCTTTGTTGGACCTTGGCCGCTTATTCAATTTCTTGATCATCTTACACCGCCGGTTCACTCCTTGGATGAGAGATAAGCCTATCGCACACAGGACAGCACAATCATAGAATAAATGCACACAGACATCCATGCCTTCAGTGGGATTCGAACAGACGATACCTGTGTTTGACCGGCCTAAGGCGGTTCATGCTTTAGACCGCGTGGCCACTCTGATCGAAAGTTAGGCACTATGCAGGTACGAAAATTAAGGAAATCTTAATGTCACTAAGAGGATCTACTTCACATTGCATATGATTCTTGTACGTATGTATTACTATGCTTTTCTCTGCCCTTATTTTATTTTTGTGAAGAACGTGTTATCAAAATATATTTTGTTTAGTTTAAATTGTTTGGATTTAAGTTAAAGGATTCGTACTGTTTTCATTTAATTAATTTAAATATTTTCAATCAATTCTTTTTTCTTTTTAATTCCTTTATATCTGTTTATGAGGTTTCACGGTCGTGAAGATCGGAATTTCGACTTTCTAGGACATTTTGGGACTAAGTCCCTTGTACTGCGGTCACTTGTGGCCTATTATACCAGCCCCAGATGATAGGTGAGGGTGATTGTGGAGCAATTGGTGGAATGAAGATTGGCAGGGGAAACCGAAGTACTCGGAGAAAACCTGCCCCAGCGCCACTTTGTCCACCACAAATCCCACTTGACCAGACCCGGGATTGAACCCGGGCCGCCGCGGTGGGAAGCCAGTCGTCTGGTAGCTGGCTACCGGTGTTTCGGAGGGACATATCTCTCAATCTTCAGATACAAGATGAGGTTAATGTGTTTCTCCGAGACTTTGGTTCATACCTGCTAGACTACAGAGTATCATAACTCAAAAGATTCCAAAAAGAATCTTCATTTCTGTTTTTTTTTCTATTCATGTACATCCTTTAACTGCTGTTAAGAATTTTGTACCTGGATTTGAACTTCATATCCCTGTCGTTAGTGCAAGACGAGAGACGACAGCTGTGAACGTGTGAAAGCGTTTCCAAGTCGTAGTACTACAGTTCTGACGCGTGTGATGTCGATAATAGATTGGTCAGTTTCAAGCTGAAAAGCTGGCTGCATCTGGTAACATAACTACTTTAACTCTACACTCTGCTGGCAAGTGTTGCCAGACGTATTGCCATATCCGCACATCACGGAGTTGAGGTACTGGGTAAAACCAACTAATCCAATGCTAACAGATCCTGAAACCATGTAAGTTAAATGAAACCGAACGAAATAGAACACTTATAAAAAATGAACACTGCTAAAATGTCAAGACAAAGTTGTCGGAGTGCTTAATCAAGCACCGTGCTATGAAGATATATGAGGAAGTGGATGTATAGCTCCATTTTTCGTAGCTAAGGCACTAGATGCGTGTAAGTCGTTAGTTTCAAGCCCCTGCCGCTTTACGGTGAGGGGAAACATGCCCCTATAGCCATGGGAAGGAGTTCGTGTGGGCCCCAAAGCCAGTCTGGACGCTATGACAAAGAGAATATTCTCTTGCCGCTGCCGGAAATCAGATCTTGATCCATCGGTTGCCCAACACGTAGCTAGTCTCTATACCGACTGAACTATCCCTTCTCCTTCACATATAGACATATGGAGAGAGAAAAATTAAGCGAAATTCTCTTCCAGATGGAGTCACTGCATTTTACTGCTCGTGACACCACACACTACACATTACGTTCAGTTTAATAGTCACTTCACCCAAGCAGATGTATTCGACAGCCTAATTAAAGATCAGGAAATCTGAGCTTTAATTAATGTCAATTTTTTTCACTGGCTCTACAGCCCCCTTGGTCTCTGGGCTCTGATTTTTCAGTTTCATGATCATTTTACAGATCATAGGACTCCTTGGACGAGTGATCAGCTCGTCGCAAAGCCTCTACCTAAACATAGGACAGCTAGAGCACAGAATAAACACATACATATGAAACATATATGCCTTGTGTGGTATTCGAACCGAACGAGCGAAGACAGTACATGCCTTAGACCGTTCGGCTACAGTGACCGGCAGTTAATGTCAATACCAGGTTTAATGATGTAAGTGTGTCCTTTTTGAGCCTTTGGTTTCATATACTTCTTCTCTCACGATGTTGTTTTACAGAGGTTGTGTTAGCCAAATATTGTTACAGACTGTATCAACCGTAATGGAAATTCCATATTCGAGAAGGGCTTGTTTCATTCAAACGTCCATCAAGATTTCTCTGATCAAAATGCTAAATCATTTTAACTAGAATTATAAGTTTGTGTAAAACATAAATTGGTGACCACACAACTATATTTTGACCTGAGACAATTATAACTGTATTTAACTTTCTTGAGTGTAGAATTCATGTAAATAATAATTAATATGTTAAGAAACGGTCCCATCATAAATATATTTTGGCTCGTACATTGCAAAATTATCTATAAGTTAATTCCATAAGACTTCCAGATAATGTTCACTGTGCATAAAATAAATAATGATCATTGTATTATCCAATTTTTGTTCAGTTTTGTGTCAGTGTTGTTGCCGATAATTCTACGTATATATCCGACATGAATTCTGAATCCGTTTTGGGCCACTATAAACTTGTATTCCCCGCTTCCTCTAGCCTACCAAAACAGTCCTATCCTGTATACGAGGCATTTCTGTTTGCTCAGCACTAAATATCAACCATAAAGCCAAGTCAATATGAATGTCTCCGGGGAGTCCCCGCATGAAATTCCTAAACGATATAAGATTTCCCGAGGAATTTCGAGAATTTACTCTGGGAATAGAGCCACTTTATACTGCATAGAATGTAATGTAAGATTTTCGGCATTTTGATCTGATAAACTACGTATTTGCTTCACTTTTATTTGTGAGAATAATTGCATTATATTCTCGTGTGTATTAGTGACTGTAGATGGGTTCGGATTGGTAGGAGAATTTATTGGACACTTTAACACACAACTTGTGACTCCCCTTTATAGATCATTACCACACACAGACTAGTGTTCTCAGTCACGGTCTTCACTGCGCTGTTTAGTAACGGCTTCCAACGGCGGAAGTTCCCCTTCCCCTCGGTTCTTTAACTGTACGCGGCCTCAGCTACCAGCTTCTGCAATTCTTGACTGACTGCCTGACGACTAGCGGTTGATCGCCAGTCATTTCTTTTTGGCATCAAACCCCTTGAGGCTCAACAACCAGAGTTTTCTTTTCCGACTAAACTCTTGCGGTCATAGCCCTTATATAACATCCTCTCTGATGAGAAGACGACTTTATCTGCTACGAATATGCTTGGCCTTTCGTCAAGTGTACGTATCTCACATATAACATGTTATTGAAAATTCTTGCTTTTGCAATTTATACAACTCCTCTGCCAGTATAGGCTTTGCGAAGTAAACCGTGACTACATTACGTATTATGTGCTACAGCGGCAGCTTAGTCACATGAACGGGCAGCCGTTCTGCGTTATATGTAGATTCGGCACGGATCGCACAGAAAACACTGTTTCCAACAGCTCTTCCATTGGTGCGTGCGTGTCTGTTGCGGGAATGACATGACTACTGAGCCATTGCCTAGCAAAAGCTGTGTTTATAGACCGGTTCCCTAGAAACGGCTCTCTCTGCTGGCATCATAATTCTGGCTTTCAGCATAATCGTACATGCAACAAAATATTAAATATGAATTATGCAAAACGCAACGTCATTGTGTTCATATGTATATTAGTAAGCGTTTGAATCCGGATTTTATTAAACGTGTTCTGCGGTCATGGAAAGACCTTGATATTTATTTGGTAGCGTGACACATTTAATTGTCTCGAACCTCAAACCAATCTGTATACGACTATCAGCCCAATATTGAGCAGAAAATTAGCGACTATTTCTCCGAGCTAGTGGAAACGGGGCTATAAATCTAAATATCATTATTGGAAATAATAAATTGGGGATGAATATCCTCCTTATAGTTTTGTTACATTGGCTCATATTTAAAGTATGTTTCGTTACTTTGCAGTGGTGCTCATGCAATTGGTTTTCTTGGCTAGGTTTATAGCATAAATTTCTATCTCCTTTTCTATCCTAGTTCCACGCATGTGCATGCTCTATCGCAATTTTTATTACATATTTTCTTGTTATCTCCCGCCGAATTAGCCTGGTCTCAGGTGATTAAATAGCGTTCACTGTTTGAGGTTAGCTCATTCTAACGGACCCGACTGAGTAAGAGTCTTCTCCCCCTTCACCTGGGGACGGAAACAGATCCAGTTTCATGTTTTATAATTTCCAAAATATCGTACGATGGAAAAAGTCCAAAAACCCAAAATGTTTTGTGACTGTTAGGAAATTCGGACCTTATAGAGTGTCATAGAGCTTCCTTCTGATATATTGTCCATGAGATCGGCTACCGAGAGAGGATATTTCTCGGATGTTCTTAAGACGTTGCAGGAACACACGAACACAGTATATTTATTACTTACTAATCATTCTAACATTCGGTGGTGGAGTTTTTTGAGTTGTCAAGTGAAACATAAGTACGTGTATATAAGCTAGTTATGGGAGAGGGATTGCGAATATATGAGAGAAATACACAAATGCACTGATTGTACAAGTATATATGCACATACAAAAGTATGCACGCACGGATACACATATGCATACACACAAAGGACAGAAGAGCGCTAGAGTGCATCTCCTTGTAAACACGTTGCATTATGTAGATCACATGGTTTGGCTTTATCAAACAAAGCAACTTTCATACTGTAGTAGCAGACTAACATTATTAAGTACTATGTAACCATATTTGCTTTTAAGTAGAGCAACAGGAGGGTAAATTCATTAGAACTATGTCAATCTTGTCATATGGATGCCGGTTTGTTTGTAGTCTTTAGCTCTGTAATACAAGTGCTGGAACTTCCAACTGGAATTGAAATACCTGTCCCATTGTATATTTCTTTCTTTAAAATATCATAAATACCAAAGTAACGAGCTTAAGTATGAGTTTGTCATCTTAACAGGCTTACACTCAGTTCGGAAAAATGTGAATGTAACCAGCTACACTGCCGACAGAGCAGTTCTGTGTTAAGAATTACGGCACAATATTAAGCCTTGGGAATTGCAAGTCCATGTTTCCAGTTACCATGACGACACAGTTCCTCCCCTTCCACTGTATCTTAGGACTTAATGCCAGTCGGGCGCTTGTTCGCATTTACAAGGCCAGCGAGGTAAAACACACAGGACGTAAATTCTCGTTAAAACCTGGTTAATCCTTTGTTAACTCCCAGGCATCTGTTGCTTCAGTAAACGTGGTGTTTGTTTATCATGAATAATTGGGAGAGACGTAAATCATGCGCGGCATTTTACATGGTCACCCCCCCCTCTCTCTCTCTCTCTGTCTCTTTTTATAAGTATAATGTAAATAAACCATATATAGCACTTGTGAATACATGCGCTCCTAAATCAGATATAATGTATGTAAAACAGCCCGCTGAGAATGTAACACAGTATATGACATGCATACTGCCTTTGTATCCAGTTTGTTGACCATATTTACTGCATATCCTGGAAGACGTGTCTTCTGCAGGATTGCGTTGTTTAGCAGCACTAACGCCACGATTTTGGGTCAAGCAAAAACGAATATGTTTTATGTAATCAACATAAAAGCACACACACTGTGTTTGTTTCTCTTACAGTACCTTACACACAGGGTGAATATAATTTCTTTGCAAGGAATGATTATTTTTTTTATTGCTAGTGGGGTGGGACTAAGCCGCTTGTACTGCGGCCACTTCTGGCCTATTGTATCAGCCCCAGATGATAGGTGAGGGTGATTGTGGAGCAATTGGTGGAATAAAGATTGGTAGGAGAAACCGAAGTACTTGGAGAAAACATACCTCAGCGCCACTTTGTCCACCAGAAATCCCACTTGACCAGACACGGGATCGAACCCGTGCCGCCGCGGTGGAAAACCAGCGACTAACCACTTGAGCTATGGCGAGGCCTGCAAGGAATTAAGAAGGTACAGCACACAAGAGACTGAATGAAGCAGAGTGTAGGATGGAAACTGATCACACATGTTCTGTAAAATAAAGAACAGTAGAAATGCTGACATCTCAGCCACATTTGCAATCCTCTTCTTTTGGTGGTTCTGTTACTTCAGTAGCTACTTGAAACGCGGGAGCAGACTGTCGCATCCCGCTCAATATAATATTATTGGTTATTACAGAAATAGCAATCATAATTTGCTGTACTCATTTTTAAATAAACTAAGAAAAAGTTTTGGACACTTTGATTGACATTTGTATTATATAAATAATAATAATGTAAGTTAATTAGTAAAATTTTTCAAATTTCCGTTTAGGGTAAGGGTTTTGAGATTTTCACAGAGGTCGTTATTCTGGGTTATGGTGGCATGTTGTTTTGTGAGGGATACTACCGTTTCGGAGGAACATGCTATCTCAATCTTCAAGGTTGAAATGTGTGAGTTTAGAAGTAAAAAATGTTATGTAGATAAAACTCAGAACCGCCCTCACTAAGCCCGCTGCTGAGCCTACATACGTCATACTTTAGTATGGAGACAAAGTTTTTCTCAGTAGCATTGGTATCCGCCCACAGAACTACACGATATCACAAAATAGATGACCCCAAATCTTTTATTTATGTTTTTTGAGAGAGCATTGACAAAATAATTTCAGATATTTTATCTTTTGCCTTAATTTCGATATTTTATTATCATATATACGCTATATTGTATTTATTTGCCGCATTGTGCTTATGAATTTTTAATTAGAATTCAGTTTAAATTTCAGCGTTACTTTTCTTTTTTATATTTCAGTTCATTTTGTTTCCAGTACTGGTCGAATAATTTACTTTTTTATATAAATATATATTCCGGTACTATTTATACATGTTTATAAACGAGATTATGTCCATCATTAATCATTTCGTTACTAACAATAATGGCTGTTTTATATTTACGACTATATGATCTAATACCGGTCACGGTAGCCGAGCGGTCTAAGGCATGTATGGTCTTCGCTCGCTTGGAAGCCGGGATCGTGGGTTCGAATCTCACTCAGGGCATGGATGTTTAGTTTGTGTGTGTGCGTTTTTCTGTGTTTGTGTACAGGTAGAGGCCTTGCGACGAGCTGATCACCCGCCCAAGGAGTCCTACCGACTGTGTAAGATCTAGAAAAACCGAAGTGAACGGAGAAGTTCATGGAGGTAAGCCTAGGCCAACTGGGGCTGTAGTGCCAAGGAAAAAAATGATCTAATGAAACTTCCGAGTTCACGCTGAATGCTGCATTTTTAAGGAAATTCGTACAGTTAAACTGATGATTAGCCGGTCACGGTAGCCGAGCGTTCTAAGGCATGCACTGTCTTCGCTCGCTCGGAAGCCGGGATCCTGGGTTCGAATCCCACTCAGGGCATGAATATTTGTGTGCGTTCTTCTGTGTTTGTGTCGCCTTGCGACGATCTCATCACCCGCCCAAGGAGTCCTCCCGAATGTGTAAGATCTAGAAAAACCGAAGTGAACGGAGTAGTTCATGGAGGTAGGCGTAGGCCCACTGGGGCTGTAGTGCCAAGGAAAAAAACTGATGATTAAATTCCAACTCGAGTTATTTTTTTGCATGGTTAAAGAACACTGATTAATTAATCAAGTTAGACCAAAGAAAAAATACTCAGTTTAGCCCTACTTCTGCTGAGTGCTATAATAGGGTATTGGCAGTGCACTGGTGCTGGTATTGAAACGGTGAGTTATTGAAATTTGATTTTTAACGCGGAGGTCGAGCGTCTGTTGGGATTTAATAATTGTGCGCCCAATCAGTTCAGTAAAAACAGTATTATTGCTACAGCTGTAACCCGAGAGTGCAAGAACTCACACTGCTGAAAATCATGCAAATTCTATCTCCAGGTGGAACAAAATAAAAGGTAAGGGGTCCAAAAATCTTAAAGGGGTGCATTCTGTTTTGCTAACTTATATTTCCTTATTGTTTTTTCCGTCTAAAGACAACAAGTATAAAAATCCCATTCACATTTACTGTGTATAATGAATTTATTGATCTTAATGTTATGGCATTAAAATGTGTTTAAACGAAACGTGTAGTAAAGTCCGTATATATAAACATTTGCCTGATAAATTTCCTATCCGGAATGGTCTAAGGCCCGTCCACATTACTCGTGCTCGTGTGTCAGAAGCTTACTGCTGCCGGAAAATCAGGATCTGGAGCTGAGGAAGTGGACGCCCAAACTGGTTTGCGTACAAAGACTTCGCATTTCTTCCCAAAAGATATCAGCTCCAGATCCTGATTTTCCGGCAGGAGTAAGATTCTGACGCACGAGCACGAGAATGTGGACGGGCCTTTAGACAATGAGATGCTTTATCGCCACTCCTTTTCAACTTTGCTTTAGAATATGCCATTAGGAAGGTCCAGAGAAACCAGATGGGACTGAAATTAAACGGGACACATCAGCCGTTGGCCTATGCCCATGATGTGAATCTACTGCGTGATAATGTAGATACCATGAAGAGAAACACACAAACTTTAATTGACGCAAGTAAAGAGATTGGTCTAGAAGTAAACACAGAGAAAACTAAGTATATGTTGCTGTCTCGTCACCAAAATGCAGGACAAAATTTTGACATAAAGATAGGAAACAGACGTTTTGAAAATGTGACACAGTTTAGATATTTGGAAACAATAATAACAAGACAAAACTGATTGAGGAGGAAATTAAGAGGATATTGAACTCGGGTAATGCTTGCTACCTTTCAGTCCAGAACCTTTTATCTTCTCCTCTGCTCTCCAAAATCATAAAAATTAGGATATAGAAAACTATAATTTTGCCTGTGGTTCTGTATGGTCGTGACTCTTGGTCTTTTGACATTAAGGAAGGAATATAGACTGAGGGTGTTTGAGGACAGGATGTTGAGGAGAATATTGGGACCAAAGAGAGATAAAGTGACAGGAGGTTGGAGAAAACTGCATAATGATGAGCTTCATAACTTGTACTCTTAACCAAGTGTAATTAGAGTGATCAAGCGAAGGAAGATGAGGTGGGCAGGTCATGTAGCACGAATAGGGGAAACCAGAAATGCATATACGTAGGATATTGGCGGGAAGCCAGAAGGAAAGTGATCACTGGGAAGACCAAGGCGTAGGTGGGGGGACAATATTAAAAATGATCTTAGAGAGATAGGATGGGATGGTGAGGATTGGATTGATCTGGCTCAGTATAGGGACCAGTGGAGGGCTCTTGTGAACACGGTAATGAATCTTCGGGTTTCATAAAATGTTGGAAAATTCTTGAGTAGTTTGACTCCTCAAGAAAGGCTTAGCTCTATTAGGAAGTAAGTAAGTAAGTAATGGTATGATAGTGTGCTGCATGTTTCGGCTTATAAAGCCATTTTTTCCTTGGCACTACAGCCCCAGTGGGCCTAGGCCTACCTCCATGAACTTCTCCATATAAAGCCATTATCAGGCAGTATACATTAACAGACATTTTCAAATTACTGAATTGCACTTTATACGAATTCATATATTACAGTATAATAACTATTACTAATGTATCTGACTTTACACGGAGTTAATATATTTAGCATTTCTTTAGAATTAATACAGTTCTTGTAAATATATTAAATTTGGGATAATTTTTATATTAAATGGGTGCTTAGAGATGTACATAAGGGCGTCTGTAAGAAAATAAAACAATATGAAAATATTAAAGTTTTTTTAAGTTATAAACTACACTCAGACGACGAATTAAAATGTTGCTCGTTATGCCGTGTTTAATACTACTCATATTGGTGCCCATCATTGCTTATGACGTTATAATACATACTTATTTATGATTGTTGTTTTGATTGTGGTCTAGGTTGTTTTGTTTCTACTCGTACTTCCATTTTATTTCCTTATGTAGCAGTCGTATTGCTCAGAAGTATTTGTTGTAATGTTCTGTACTGTTTACTTCTATGTTTCGTGTTCTGGTTTTTTATTTATTATTTGGGGCTATCCACATTTCGTGTTTCTGCGTCTGGCTTCGTTATACACGTATGTCAGATTGCAATCTAACATATAAAACCTTGCATTCTTGTCGTGCATTGCTACAGCCGTTTTTTAGAGTTCCGTTGCCTAGCAGCGTAAGTAAAAGTAAGTAAAGCTATCCCTGTACCAGGCCGTGAAGGCCCATAGGGTTGTGAGACGTTGAGGGTCCCACATTATCTAGACAATCGGCTCAAAAATGGCGGTAAGTTTGTCAGACTTAAGCGCAGGCCGTGCTTTACTCCCCAGGAAAATTATTTATTTAATTCCTGGTACTCATTTCTGTTAGAGGCTGAGTGAACCCCTGGGCCATAGTGCGGCTGGAAGGATTAGGTCAAATGAAAAAAATCCAATGATCTCATCGCGACCTTCCGACTTGTAGCATAGTGTCTTAACCACTAGGCTACCGCATGCCCCCTGCCTAGCAGTGTATGTCTGTTATTGTTGTCAGGCATTTACCAAGCCGTTGCCTAGTAGTGGATATCCACATAACAATATAATGATTCGAAATGCAAATTTTGATTAAAAAAAATCAAGGATGTGTGTTATTTATTCTGATAATTGTAATTTGAAATCAAGTAGATAATTTATGTACTTTAGCATATCGAATATTTCAGTTGTTGTATAGAAACGACAGTGTTCCCTATCAGAACATCATAACAACCTTTGCGATCTGCTGCGGCATGTGCTCTCTCGTTGCGCTTCGTCAAGTACCTCATTAGCTAATGGACCTTCTCGTGTGTGTATACTCGTATCGGAAAGCAGGGAGGAACATGCTAACAGGGACTCATTTGCTACAGACGTTCTAGGAGCAGAGTCGTTATATGATGCACACAATTACCCCTACTACACTTAATGATGTACTACCGATACTGTTCTTAATAATTAATTTGAAATCGCTAGTTTCGATACGATATTTCTGAACAGTGGTTGCCAGTTTGCGAATCACGTGCACCTTATTGTAAAACGGGCAAGAGTATGAAAGTAAGTAGCCATCTGGGTTGTTGCGCCGAGTAGATAATGTGTTAACAGACGTTTCGGAGGAACATATCGCCTCCATCTTCAGGGTAGAAGAAAACAAGAAATTCGCGAGCGAACCAGCTTGAGCAGTGCTAACAGATCTGTCTGACCCGCTCGCGGATCTCTTCTTTTTTCTTCTAACCTGAAGATGGAGGCGATACCTTCCATCGAAACGTCGGTTAACACGTTATCTACACGGCGCCACATCCTACAAGACTGGTTACTTCATAGTCACCGCCGTAAAAACCTTAAATCTTACATGAGTATGGAAATTCAATATTTAATTTAAAATATTATTTCACCTCAGTCAACTTCAACAATGGATGCACAAATGGAGGATTAAAGTAAATGAGGCTAAATCAACGCATGTAATATTCCGATTGAAGCACGGGGACAGTCCAACAGTGCGACTCAACAATATCGTAATACCACAAAAGAGCATAGCTAAGTACCTAGGGTTACACCTGGATAATAAACTAAACTGGAGAGAGCATATCCAAAAAAAGAAAAACCAGATAGTAATGAAAAACAAAGAATAAAACTGCCTAATCGGCAGGAAGTCAAAACTGACAATGTAAAACAAGATTCTAATTTACAAAACTATCATCAAACCAATATGGACGTACGGCATTGAACTATGGGGATGTGCCAGTAAATCCAACACAGCCATCATACAGAGACAGCAGTCAAAAATACTCCGACAAATAGTGAACGCACCATGGTGCATAACCAATTACACTCTTCACAATGACATCCGCATCCCTACAATCCAAGAAGTCGTCAAAAAAAACTGCCAGGCACGTACAAAAGACAGAAGATCATCCAAATCCACTACTCAGCCCAGTCAACAGGAGACTTAAGAGATATGCAACCATGGGACGTATACAACATCCATTCTAAGGTATGAAGTAAACAAGAGGTCGCAAGAATCAGTTTTTGCGTTATCCAGTTTAACAGGTCGTTAGTTACGTCAGTCATTAAGTAAAAATGGAAGAAGGGAAGACGACAATATTCAGTACGAAAACACTGTGGCACGAAGGATAGATTTTTATGTCGAGAGCAATACAGTTTACAGAAATCCTTACATATGAATAACCAGAATGAAGTAAAATTGTCCCTGTGCGTAATTAATTAAGCACCGAGCGGAAGCAATAAAACTTTGCATGGAAGGAAATTACGCACTAGGCCAGGAAAAGCGAACAGGCTTTTGTTTCAGGATATCGTGTCTGTTCTGTAAGTATTGATATAATTTTGTTGTGGATGTGTGAAGTATAGTATACTGTGTCACGGAGGCGATTTGCAATCCACAAGTTATGTGTGTTGTTCGTGGGAGATAGACTTAAAGTTTTCTAAGACGTATCGTTCTATAATATAGTGGACTGGAAAGAGATGCAGGAAGGGCCAAGGGAGGTTAATATTAGAAAAGCTGCTATTACAAGTGATGTCAATATCCGTTGAATTCTGAACCGATGATGCACTAATTTCGTTTAAGAACCCACTGAAGCTTGGAGGTTTTTCTAAAAAACATAAAAGCAAAGCAGGTTGTCGGAACTGCGATGACAGTGTCTGGATGCGCAATTTGAAATTACAAATAAGAATTCTATCTCCTGGGACATAATTCCTTGTAGTACATTAAAAGTCATCCGATGATTCAGAGGAATATATTGCCTGCACATGAAGAGTCAAAGAATAAGCCACGCAAGAAATTTGTTCTCTTTGTCAATTACTTCAGGCTAATGAAGAAAGCAGTCTTCTGGGATTTGGCACCGTGTATATGTGGTGTTAACCGACGTTTCGGAGGAACGTATCGCCTCCATCTCTTCGCTTGCAGATTTCTTATTTTTTCTTCTACCCTGAAGATGGAGGCGATACGTTCCTCCGAAACGTCGGTTAACACCACATATACACGGTGCCAAATCCCAGAAGACTGCTTTCTTCATAGTCACCGCCGTGAAAGCCTCAAATCTTATATACTTCAGGCTGGTTTGCTGCTTCGCTTATTCCTTGACCCTGAAACGGAGGCGACATGTTCCTCCGAAATGTCTCTTAACTTTCAAGGCACTTCACATCATTATAATCACAGAACTCTTCCTAACCACCGATGTAAGAATCTGAAACCCTACACGAAGATAAAACTATTTCAAATCCTCGTGCTTTACTGCAGTTTTTCTGCTGACACGTGTCTATGTAAATGTAACTCTTATCCAAAGAAAACACAATATTTAATAGAGGGAGAAAGAAACACTGAGAACTAGAACAACTCGACCACCTACTGTGTATAGATCTACCCTTGTTTTCCCTTGGTATGTGAAGCGTATATGATTAAACCGAGAACGGGCTGGAGAGAGAAACATTCTATGTACAGAATTTTCAAAGGGGGTTGAGCGACTACTTCTGGAGGGTTCCTTGAGAGGGAACCCAGATTCGTGTTGCTCCTTTGGTGGACTTGTTAACTTCCTTCTTTCTCTTCAGACGTAGCAATGCGATAAGGAAAATATAATACGTGTATATCATAAATTGAAGTTAATAAAGAAGAAAATTTAATACATTTTTTCTTTCGTTACGTTTCAAGGTATGAAGGTTTCCTTAAAATAATTCATTATAGGGATCAATGGAGGGCGTTCATCAAAACGGTAATGAACTTTATATTTTTGTTAAATGTTGGGAATTTCTTAGGTAGCGGTGATATGAGAGGCTTCTCAAGAAATGCTCGGGTTTGTGGAGTTACTTACTAGGCTAATCGGTTTATGACGAATCTATGTATATTTTCTATATAATGTTGCAATTTTTTGTGTCAATTTTTAAAGTGCCACAAAAGATTTATTTCTGCAGATATAATCGGTTCCACTACATGTTTCGTTACTAAATGTTCTTCTTCAGATTGGTACATAAGATAGCACGAAAAATCATAGAAATTGTAGCATGCTTAATTTTGTGAAAGCCACCACTTTGTGAAATATAGTAATTTCTTTTTAGTTTATTGGCAGCGTCTAAATTTGTGTATTATTTTGACATAGTTTATAAAATTGTCTCTCTTCTAGTTTCTATATATTGTCACGATTTATGTATGTTTTTGACTATAGACGGTGTATGGTTAGGAATTCTGGAAGAAGTCTTAACGGATTCAGGCTGTGGTGGCATCTGCACATATGTTAATTTTAAAACGAGATATATTGACCGTTATACTGATTGTTAAGGAATAAGACAGCCATAAAGTGCAACAAACTCTTAATAAAATTCTGAGTCCATAAAATGGACTTATATGTTTCGGCCAGCCTAGTCCGCTTTTCAAAACAACTCTGGAACTGGTTTTGTGGAATGACCTTCAGAGCTGTCGTCGTTATAAGCTGATGTCATCAGTGTCATCAAAATGCCTTCCTTTCATTATGTCCTTTATCTTCGGCAGTAGGGAAAAGTCGTTGAGGGCTAGATCTTGTGAACATGGAGGGTGTTCCAGCACAGTTATTTGTTTACTAGCTAAAAACTCCCTGACAGACAGTGCCGTGTGAGCAGGTGCATTGTCGTGATGTAAGATCCATGATTTGTTGGCAAAAATTTCGGGTCGTTTCCGTCTTTTTCACGGAGCCCTTTCACTACTTCCAAATAGTAAACTTGGCCCACTGTTTGTCCAATTGGTAGAAACACATAATGAATAATTCCTCTAATATATAAAAAAAGTGAGCAATTTCGCCAACTTTATTGTCGGACCTCGTACAATACACATTTCTGCCGTATAAAACTCGAGGTTCTTTCTTCAGGAATATGTTCTAATATTTACATAAAATTCGAATGTATACATAAACAAATTCCTTATATCTTGCGAGTACCTGAAGATGATCCTATGGTACATAAAATGGGAAGACTATTATATTAATTAAAGTTTTAATAAAACATGTTACACTTGACGGTTGTCTTATGCCTTAACAGTTATCTCTGCGGATTAAAACCTCGATGTTCCAGAAAGTTTCGTCATAGATATATCTAACTCCCACTACCTCCGAACCTCCCGTTTTATTTGTGTTGTTGGACGGGTAATGGTGAACCCGTACTCTGTAGTACTGAACCCAGCGCGAGATATGTTCATCAGGTTCACCTACCTTACAGGAGAACCACAGAGCTTACAAATAACGCGATGCGTCCATATGCTTAAACAGATATAAGCTCTCAGTGCCTCTGTCTGGCTTATTTTGCCTACGTAATATGGGGGTGTGTAGGGGCGAGTTGCTTCATAATAAAAGCATATTCTCATCCCTTTCCCCTTTAATTTAGTTTGAACGATGTTGTCACGAATTAAATTTTAAAGAAGCTCCTAGTCAGTTTCTATAACCCTTGCCATCGCCACGTAAGCAGATTTAATGCAAGTTCTGAAATGAGAGCACTGTAGGCTCCGTGGCTAGGTTTCATTAAAAGAACAAGTGGTATATGTCCAATTAATAATTCAATTTCACGAAAGTTTTTTCGTCTCTAAGCATTTAACAGGACCACAATTTTATTAGGCTATAAGTTGAGAGCTCATAAGTTTTCCAGTAAAAAAAAATGGATTTTTAGCTGTGAGCTGATACAGAACGTGGGGCATGACGATATTTTTGTGAAACGTCGATGAAATTATGGATTACAAAACAAAATTTTATGATGAAATTTATAGCTATTGATCGCTTAAAGAAAACTCAATGCATTAATATAGATATCATTTCGTCGTCTAAATAATATCTTCACCAACATTTGAGGACATAATTATTCATTTAAACATTAATAAGTTATAAACGGTATTTTTATTTGGCGTTAGATATGAACTGAATTCCATACAAAGAAAGATATAGGCTAGCTGTACATGTTCATTCATTGATTCGTTCAACAATCGCTCTGCAGCGCTTTGCTGGGCCTTGATCTCTTCTTCCTTTCCATAATCTCTTTTGCACAGACGGTAGGACTCCTTGGAAGAGTGATCAGCCCGTCGCAAGGGCGCTACCTACACAGAGAACAGCAAAAACAGAATGAACGCACACACATACATCCAAGTCTTGAGTGAGATTCGAACCCACGATTCCAGTGTTCGAGCGGGTGAAGACGGTCCTTGCCCTGGACAGTACCGTCACTTGGCTCGGCAGGTGTACATGTTCAATTTAATATAATTTCGATTAGACACGACAATTTTAATGTACGATTAATCATTACAGCATTGAGAACTTACCGTTGTTTATCGCTTCAGTTATATTTTGACTGAGTTCTATGTTACACAAATCTACATTGAAATCTAACCAAATGAGAGAAAAAGTTACGATGATTTTGTAAATAATAAATAAAATAAAATAATTTAATTCAATTTCATATGAATTATGAGGGTTTGAAATTCCGTGGATGATGCATGGGGTTGAAATAACGGATGTTGTCATGATTAATAAAGCCTGTGGGCGTTAGAGAGAGGGTTGATGGAAATATGAAAATTTTATGAGTTGTAAACCCATGTGGGAGCCTCAAATCTCACCGGACAAGAAGGGTACACTCATAAGAGGGCGAAAAGTTATGTAATACATTATGGTGCCGGTTTATGTTGGATTGTACTGTGTTTTACTCGTCGTATATTAATTCATGTATACTGCCTGTAACAGAAACTTACATACAACTGTCTTTTTTCCTTTTCCCAAGCCATGCACAAAACTATGATATTTTTAAATTCAGTGACAAATAAGTGTGTTTTACACGTTTTGTTTTTCTTTTGCTTTCTTCCGTCCTTACGCTCCGATACGAACGGGACATGCAGACAATACATGCTTCAACGTTTGCTGGAAGTACTTAGCTGGGACAAATGCTTGCTCTAAGTGCAAAAAGTAGCATTCACAGTAAATGCAGTCTGCTGCTCGTAATTTCAGTAATGCTAATATGAAGTTTCCATGGATATAAAAATTATTTTCGTTGCATTCTGGGTTATCAGACCGTGCAGTCTTGTAGGTGTATACCAGCGTTTCGGAGGAATATGTTTTATCAATTTTCAGGGTTCATTGTTCTCCCCTATCCTGAAGATAGAGGCAGCAGGGTGTTCCGAAGACCGTAATTTTTACATTCCATCTCGTTTGGTATCAAGAACATATATGTAGTGCTTATTTTTTAAGTATCAATAACCCACTGTTCTTCATACTGGAGATATTGTGTTTTCTAGGATGCAATAACCGACTGTTCTTCATACTGGAGATATTGTGTTTTCTAGGATGCAATAACCGACTGTTCTTCATACTGGAGATATTGTGTTTTCTAGGATGCAATAACCGACTGTTCTTCATACTAGAGATATTGCGTTTTATAGGATGCAATAACTGACTTTCAAAACGTTATTTAAACGGCTTTATCCCGCAAATGATTAAAGAGGACTGATGGGTTTTCATTGTAGCGGTTTTAGGACTCATGGGTGGGTGGAGGAATGGATTTACAGTAACGTTTTGTGAGGAACTCATTGCGAGGCGAGTGAAGATGAATATAAGTTTCTCTTTCTTTTTAAAAGGGTTTTCATCCTTAGGCGCTTTAACATCTTTGTTTTTCTCCCTAGCTCAGTGATGAACTCTGGTGACCTTATATCTGACGTCCATTTATAGTCTATGTCATGTTTCTAAATTTTGAGTATAACTATACTGAATGAGCAATCGCTGAAAGCCGACAAAGAATGGTCTCCGATTTGGTGGTTGGACTAGACGACAAAGAAATAATGTTACGTTCGAATCAGGACGTATTTTCTAGAATGACCCAAGCAACGGAAAGTGATTGATGTGAAGTAAATATTGTGTGAGAGGGTGGGATTGATTGATTGGTTTGGCTCAGGAGAGGGACCAGTGATGGGCCCTTGTGAAACTGTACTTCGGTTCGCTGAAACATGGGGGAATTCCTCTATTAGTTGGCTGACTGTTGGCCCCTCAAGAACGACTGCGCTCCACGTAGTTGGGCTAGGACTTTGTCAGTAGTTGGATTACATAACGTAGAAAGTTAGCTTATTTAAATGATAAATTGGAAAGGATTTAGAAGGAAGTGGTCGTGACTAATCTCAGATAGTCTCCCGCTTTTTGCCTGGAGGAATTTAGAAATGTTAGGAAAATCCTTAGTCAAGGTACCTGGTGTCGTGACAGAAATTCGAACGAAACATATTCGAATATAAATCTAGAGCTGTGCCGCTTTATTGTCACATGTAAGGGGGGGTGACGTATAAATGGGTTCTGGATTGGATGATTGGATTTATTTCACCTTACATATTAACAACTCGATACTACATGCAATTACAGCGCTATTGCTGATCTACACACTTTACAGTTCACCGTTTCACGCTCATTAGGGTTCTCAGTCTTCACTAGTCGTATCCTGGCAACGGATTTATAACATTCTCACTGTCACTCTTCTTGTCACAGTATAATTCATTTCTTCTCAATCATATTAGACTGTCATCTCGAAAACTCAACCCATTTCTTGACAAACATTCTTCAACTGAACTCACTCAATTTCTGTCAAGAACTAACTCAAACGATCTTCTTTATCCCTTTATAACCCTCTTCACGGGGGACGCAGAATACACAGCCACTCTACTGTTGTGAAGGCTTGTTTACTGACCCGTTGTCTAGCTGTAGGCTTTCTATTGTTGCGCGCGTTGGCTTCCGCGGGGATGTGTTTACCGACTCGTTGCTTAGCAATGGATATACACATTACAAAGGAATCCGCTCGACTCTCTGTTAGTGTAATGTTAAGGCAGTGCCATAGCACAGGCGGTTATTCGCTGGCTTCCTACTGTGGCGACCCGAGTTCAATCCCAGGTAAGGTCATATGGGGATTGCGGTGGAAAAGTGGTACTGTAGGTGGTTTTCTTCGAGTACTTCGGTTCCCCTGCAAATTCTCATTACAACGACTGCTCCGTACTATCAACCGGAACTGGCATAATTAGCTAAAACTGTCGACGTGCTAAGAGGGCCCAGTCTCAGTTTGCTCCACGAAATCAATAGTGCAATTCTACAAGTAAGAGATACAGCAAATGAATGAATTGTGTCTCTCTATACAAATAAGTGACGTGATAGCAGGTGTGCAACTGAAAGGGAAACCAATAACATTGTTTCTGATGATAATGTGTTTCAGTTAATACGACCACCATTTTAGGCGTTATTAATAGACTTTAGTTCTACACAAAAACAGATCTCATGCCCGAAATTTTGTGTTTTGGTGCACTCAAGGTGATGGACATGTCCATAATTTTCAGTCATGTTTGTTGAAAGGGAAAGGCTAATATTTAGTGAAAACATTAACCGAGAAGGGAGCCTAAGTCTGTATTTATCCTCACACTGTAAAAGTCTAAATAAACGGAAGTTAAAATCAATCGGGGCCAGTTCTCATGCTGTGTTTAGTTTGAGGGCTCACAAATGAAATAACAGCATTAAAATCGCAATCAAAATTACCCTTATTTGGAAGCACTGGGCTTCACTGCTTGCGCTTTCAAAACAAGTAAATTGAGATGTCCAGCAGAATAACAAACGGCCGGTAGGTCTCACGAGCTTAACATGACGACTTTATGTAAAATGTAGCCCTAACGGTAGACAGAGTGAATTCATTCGTGCATATATATATATATATACTTTACCTTCCTCTTAATATTACTTAAACTCGTGTACACATATTTGATTTAACTTTTCTTATGATCAACATCTTCCAAATTTCTGTATTTCTACTTGTAGCTCCATATTTATTTTAGGATTTCAGGTTCTCACACAGCGACTATAAAAAGTTCTGTCTTCTTGGATATAACGCCTTATATTCCGTTCAAAGTCAGCCGACGTTTCCGATGAATATGTCGCCTCCATCTTCACGGACGAAGAATAAGCAGTGGATCTGCTTGTCGCCTACTTTCACGCTAGTTCCCTACTCGGTTTATTCTTGAACCCCGAAGATGGAGGCGAAATGTTCCTGCGAAACGTTGCTTGGCTTTCAACGGACTACATACCATTATATCCCAGAAAATATAACTCTCCACAGTTACTTGGCTAACCGTCTTCAAAATTGCATGTTTTCCGTACAGTTCTCGGATTTGAAGTTATTGCAGCGGTAGGGTCGGCTCAGCCTCTAACAGAAATGAGTACCAGGAATCTTCCTGAGGGTAAAGGTTAGACTGTCGGCGCGTAAGGTTCACAACCTCACCGCCATCTGTGAGCCGATTGTCTAGAAAATGTGGGAGCCTCGACGTCTCAGAACCCTATGGGCCTCCACGTTCTGTTAAGGGATAGCTTTAGCAAGCTATGAAGGGTACTGTCTGCTGGGATGTGAGGCCGCATAGATTTTTACTGATTCACTAGCGTTTCGGAGCACCGTATTGCCTCCAACCTCAGGATCGAAGAGTAAGCTAAGGGAGGATAAGAAGAAGTAATTATTGGTTCTCTCTGACCTTCTTCAAAGGCATATATCTGAACAAAATTTTCTACTCGCAGCTCCGTCTTATTGGAACCTGCTCTTGCCGGTTATATGCTAGGCTTACTGCTCTACCCTGAAGATGGAGGCAGTACGATCCTCCAAAAATCCGGCGAACTTCTGCCGGAGTACTCAGTGTCACATCTCTAGAGATGATGATCTTCTGCGCAGTTGCTGAAATAGATTTCATCTGTGATTAACTGATTCAATGCATTGTGTATAGCTCTCTTTGTAACTCCGTGTGTTGTGTTTATAAAGGAATGCAGACTGGTACAGGTCTATTCAAATGTATGGCACACCTAATTGTGTAACCACCCAAATGCCAGATCAGAGACGAAGACCAGGATGTGATAATGTGCTACGTGGTCAGTGCTATCAAACATTTGGGGGGGGGGGCGGTATTAGATCAGTATGAAGCAGTAGTGGAATGATGAATAGAAGGGGAAAACGTAAGAAACTCGTAAGAGAAACTGCTGCACAATCATTTTGTCCACCACCAACTTAACATGATATCATAAAACAATTGTTCATGTGTTTAACTAATTAAGCACTACTCCATGAAGACGTACGAAGGAGTGGATGTATAGATTTACGTTTTCTTGATCACGGTACTAGTTGGAGGTGAGTGGTCAGCTTCAGGCTCCGGCTGCTTTATCCACAGGGGAAGAGCCTCAGGTATCCATTGGATAGGAGGCTGGTCGGCCCAAAGCCGGTCTGAACGACGTGGACAGGAGAAAAATCTTGCTCCTACAGGGACTCGAAATCTAACCCCTTAGCCGTCCAGCCCGTAGTCAGTCGCTATATTGACTACGCTCTCCAGGGTCCCCACATGAAGTCTGGAATTGAATTTGAGCCTCCCCGAATACACGGAATAAGGTAGTGCCCTAATCTCGAGGAAAGTTTGCTCAGGATTTATAATTATGCATGCTTTTCAGTTGGCTGTTACTGTTTCCTTATGGTGCACCCAAGATAATGGAGGGTTACTTCTGATTTTACTTTACATTTACATTTAAGCTACACCTTTTCGGTTTCAATTCAATTTCATCCTCTTACCTTAGAAGAGAGACAGAAATTTACAGAATTATTTCTAAACAAAACTGAGGTAAGCAGAACCACTTTAATTTAGAGGCACTTGGAATTCTTGAGGGATGAATCGAAACTGTAGAAGATTTTATTCTGAGATTCGAATGTCGTTTTTGACATTTCAAATAAAGAAAATCTGTCAACCTGTCAGAGAACAGCTCGATCGATTCTGCGTCTGAGAGCACGCCCATCTGTCCCAAACCTTGCTCTGAATAAGTAAAAAAGGGGGAAAATGTGAGTGAAAATATTGTGGCATATAGATCCATTGCTAGGCAACAACTGCGAATCAGCTAGGCAAGATTTGTTACTAGACAACGGTCCATCCTGCAACAGAGTAGTGGTGTTTTCTGTGCCGTCCGTACCGAGATTTTACAAGCAGCTGAGTTGAGTTGGATTGAACTGAATTGGTTGGTGATTGATCGAGTTAGTCAGTCAGTCCGTTAGTTAGTTAGTTAGTTAGTTAGTTAGTTAGTTAGTTAGAGGACTGCTACAATGCAGTCGTTGTGAGCTGTTGCTATGACAGACTGGTAGTTGAGGCCGGGAATAATTCGAAAACCCAGAGGAAAGAGATCGGCCGTCTTTAGAAGCCGTTACCAAGCGGCGACTAGTGAAGACGTGACTGTGGACACTAACGTGTGTATGTAATATTGAACTTCTCTAAGTGTAGTCGTGCGTTCTGTATTAAAGAGTGCAATAAATTGGATTATCAATGGAAAACCCGTCTATAGTCACACTCATGCACGTGACAGTATGAACTCAAATGTAATAAGTCTACTCATCAACTGCTAATCCTAAAGGCAAGACGCACATTAAACTGAATGTGAAATGGGCAATACTCGAGTTTCCCATACACAGTTGGTATGTATAGTAAGTGAAAACTCAATATACTTATATTGTGGACCACGAAACTTCAAATTTTACGAAAATGTAGACTCGATTGTGGTTGACTTTATGATGCTGCCAGTCTCTAGACTACACATCTTGTAGACTAGTTTGTGATTGACTTTCAGGACGCTGTCAGTCTCTAGACTACACATTTTGTAGATTAGTTTTTATTGACTTCTGGAAGCTGTCAGTCTCTAGACTACGCATCTTGTAGACTAGTTTGTGATTGACTTCAGGACGCTGTCAATCTCTAGACTACACATCTTATAGGCTGGTTTATGGTTGACTTCATGATGCTGTCAGCCTCTAGACTATACATCTTGTAGACTCATTTATGGTTGACTTCAGTACGATGTCAGTCTCTAGACTACACGTCTTGTACTCGTTTGTGGTTGACTACATGAGCTGTCAGTCTCTAGACTACACATCTTGTAGACTCATTTATGGTTGACTTCAGTACGATGTCAGTCTCTAGACTACACATCTGCGAATGGTAGGATGGTACATGGATACTAACTTGGAAAAGACTTTGGAAGGAACTGACGTAGCCTAATCGACGAACTTTCTCGGGATTTGCCTGCAGGAACTGAGGAAACCCGCAAATAATCTCTGTCACGAAAAAAATATTTTTCGACCCATGCTCGTTACCAGTAACTCCCTAATAGAAATAAAGATTTGCTGCTAAATCAACCTGTGCGTTCTGCGAAAATATAAACTTTCGATTATTCAATATATTTTTTTAAATACCTAATTAAAAGTTAATGCTATCCATGTAACAGACCATGGAGGCCCATAAGGTTGTGAGACGTCGAGGTTCTCACACTTTCTAGACAGTCGACTTACAGATGTCGGTGAGGTTGTCAGCCTTACGCACCGGTCGCCCCTTACCCCCAGAAAGAATCCTGGTACTCATTTCTGTTAGAGTCTGAGTCAACCACAGGGCATAGTGTGGCTGGCAGGATTAAGTCAACTGAAAAAAAAATGCAATGACATCATCTGGAATCGAACCCTCAACCTTCCTGTTTGTAGCACAGAGCCTCAACCAACTACTCTACCGCGTCCCCGAAAATCTGTAATGACAATAGCCTAATATCTATTCAGAATTTATAATAAATTATAAATAAATAGATGGCAGTAAAAGGTAATATTGTCCCTATGTTTAATTAACTAAGCACCCCGCCCTAAAGACGTAAAGGGGAGTGGAGGTACAACTCCACATTCTTCACCTCGATACTAGATGGACGTGAGTGGTCACCTTAATCCACCAGACTCTTCACCCTCGGGAAAATGGCTCCCAGTATCCAATGAATAAGAGGCTGGGTGGTCCCCAGACCCGGTCTAGGCGATGTGGAATAGAGAAATAACTCTTGCTTCAACCGGGAATCGAACCCGGGTCGTCCATCCTTCGCTATACTGACTGAGATGTCCCCCCCCTGGCCGCAGAATTAATATCTTTATTCTAAAATAATTTTTCTTTACAGTCCTGCGTAGCGTACGTTTAGGATAGCTCACATTTAAGCCGAAATATGCATTGGATAATACTATTTAAATTAAGGAAATAATTTTCAAGAAATAAATTATTAAGAGTAGATACATAGCAACCGAGGGCAGTGACCCTGACGTGTACGGTCTCTTCGAACACTGGAATCACGGGTTCAAACCCCGTTCATGTCATGGATGGAACTTATATTCAACAATTACAGATTTCAGCTTCAGTCACGAGAACCTGGGTCACTATTGACAGTCACTGAGAAACAAAGGCAAACCCACGGGTTGTAACCTGGAGAACTTCGTTTTCATTACCTTTGTGGCATAGGACGTTTACTTATGACGTTGACATGTTATTAAAATGAATGTAAACCGCCGGTTTAAACCACCTAATTTAACAAGATTGTTGTAGCAGTGCATATCTGATAAAGTCACGCATGTAATTTATGAAGTTGCGGCGGGTGAAACTATTAATGTATGATGGCGGGTGATAGATTACTTTCTGTGGGCTTCATTCTGATATCATTGACACACTGCGATTTAATCACTGTTCTCTGTGTGACGTCACAGATCCCGCAAGCAGGAGCTTCTGTGCCTCGTATGGGGAGGACATGTGAGCCCCCTATTCTGTCTCCCATATAAGCCACTGAATAATGTAGATGTAATTTTGAATACCAGACACTTAATTGAAGAGTGGCATAAGTTTCTCCAACATAGAATATTATACTATCAAATTTTTATTCCCATTTTAGGTTTATTTGAGTGATATGTGAAAGTACTTATTAAGAATTCAAATTTATATTTTATTTCTATATATTTTATCACAGAATTAAAATTTTTTATGAATTTTTAATATTTACCATGAAGTATACAAGTACTTCCCGTCATATTCCTTCTGATTCCATTACCCTTTTATATTATGTGAACGGTAAAAATTGCGAGGCTCCACAGTATGCTGTTTACCCTGGATTCCTGTTACACTGTCTCTGCACTTAACTGACGTATAATTTCATTTACATATTCAGTCCATCTATTCATTGTCAACAACACAAACATTCTGTAAACTGGCCATTAAACCAGAGGGCTTGTCCGTCTCAAGGACAGATATCTTCTTGTTTTTTTCTTTATATTTGCTACGATGATTGACTCGTTAGATGCTATTATATATTGAACATCGCTCGTTTTCTGAGATATATTTGATACATACAGTATTTCGGGACTTTCATTAGTTCCATCTTCAGTGACTCCTTGTTAAAGTCGAAGTTACTTCACGACTAGCGGTTTACCGTCAATCTGTTCGTCTTGGCGCCGAATCCCTCGAAGATTAGGAAAAGATTTTTTTTTTCAACTGAACCCTTGCGGTCATAGTCCTTATGTAACATCCTCTCTGACGAGAGGATGGGTTTGGCTCTTATGAATTGGCTTCGCTTCGCCTTTGTCAAATGTACATGTCGGACATACAGCTAGTAATTGAAAATTCTTCCTTGTGCACTATACAGAGTGTCCCAGGAGGAAAGGTCAATATTCTGGAAGGTCATAGTTGGGTGATTTAAGAAAAAAATATATATGTACATGTGTCCTACTCCGAAAATTTTCCGAGATAGGTCTGCTTCGCTGTACAGTACACTGTACACTGTACAGACGAGCAACACGCCATGTCCTCACACTAGTTGCACCGAGATAGGGCTATTTCACTGCCCAGTACACTGTACACTGTACAGACGAGCAACACGCCATGTCCTCACACTAGTTGCATCGAGACAGAGCTATTTCACTGCACAGTACACTGTACACTGTACAGACGAGCAACACGCCATGTCCTCACACGAGTTGCAAAGTGCATTGGTGTTGATTGTGGAATTTTCGAAAATGTATTGTACTAGGTAAACTGTTCTGACATTGTCACTTGAACCATAAATACCGGTATTAGAAACAGTATGTAATATCTCTAATTATCAACAATTTTGGAACTGTACAATGAAATAGCTGTATCTCGGAAACCGTTCGGAATAGACACTTGTACACACACTCTTTTTGCTTAGAATGATCGATACTGTGATTTCCTACAATGCTTCTCCTTCTGGGACACCCTACATACAAGTCTTGTGTCAGTCCAAACTTTGCAAAGCAGATCATTTCTAGCTTACCCAATGTATGAACTACTTGTCAGTTTACTGTCCAGTATCTTATTACAATTTTATATGTATTGTGGCATATACGATGAAAGCCAGAATTGGATACCGAGAATAAACATCCGTTGCTAAGCCACGGCAGAAATAACATGTTTCCGCAGCAGTGACTAACCAGGCAACAATAGAGGAACTATTAGAAGCGGTGCTTTTATGCCGCGGAAACAGAAAACACCAATTCCAACAGTTCTTCTATTGTTACTTCGTTATTTGTTGCCGCGGAAACATGTTTATCGTGCCGTGGCCTAACAAGAGACGTTTATTCTCGCGCTACAGTTCTGACTTTCAGACTCTACGTCACAGTATGTTTAATATAAGCGATGAAGTCTATAATCGATTCATTAATCCAAGTGAGTTCTAACTTGGAGTCAAATGATATAAAATGCCTTATATTACCGAGAGACGAAACCTGGCAAATCCTAAATCATTTAGGAGGAAGCTTCTTCAGGTCCAATGATCTGTACAAAATTAATGGACTCGCTCAAATATCCTAGCATTTCCTAGAATGTTCAAGGTATCTCGTGACCTGCGCATCAGAGAGTGTAGCCCGGCTGGATCTTCTTTCTGTGGCTCATTGTGCGAGGGTGTAAGGGAAAGTTGAGGCATCTACATGCTTAATTACAACGCTTGAGGAGTTCATATTAACTGAAAGTGTCGGTCGGAAGGCATGAATTATAATTAACAGGAAAGTAACGCTCTATCCAGCCGTCACATTATGACTCAGTACAGTGAAATTACAGTTAATGAATGCATTTTGTCTTTTCATTTCTTTCTCTATGGCTGTACAACCCTTTGGACCTTGGTCGCTTTCTTAATTTCTTAATCTTATACACAGTCGGTAGGACTCTTTGGACGGGGGATGAGCTCGTCACAATGGCGCCACCTACATACAGACAACACAAACACAAAATAAACCACAGACATGCATTCTTCGAATGGAATTCGAACCCACGATCCCAGTGTTCGAGCGGACGAAGACGGTTCATGCCTTAGACTGCACGGTTACTGTGATCGACCGGAATGCATTTTACAGGAATTAATTGAGATAATTCACGATTAATTGGAACTGAAGTTCTCATGGCATCGACTGGGAACAGAACTATCTTCTGGGTTGTGACGTTGTATATCCCAGTAGAAATTTGTCGAAGTTTCGGAGGAATGTATTTCATCCATCTTCAGTGCTGAATAATAGGCAGAGTGTCGTAAACCCTAAAGATGGAAGGAGCAGGTTTCAATGAAAGGTCGGTAAGCTTCTACCGGCCCGCGTGCTACATCCCAGAAGATCGTACCGTTTATTCGAATTGTTATTTGGAATTAGCAGTTCCAATTCATTTATTACTAATACATAAATCATATTTTGTTATGCATTACATAAATTCAATAAAATATTTTAGTTTAACATTTCTGTATAATTAGTGGCAGGTAATAGAATTGTGCGCCGGTCACGGTAGCTTTGAAACCGGGATCGTGGGTTCGAATTCCACTCAGGGCATGGATGTTTAGTTTGTGTGTGTGTGCGTTTTTCTGTGTTTGTGTACAGGTAGAGGCCTTGCGATGAGCTGATCACCCGCACAAGGAGTCCTACCGAATGTGTAAGATCTAGAAAAACCCAAGTGAACGGAGAAGTTCATGGAGGTAGGCCTAGGCCCACTGGGGCTGTAGTGCCAAGGAGGAAAAAAAAACAGAATTGTGCACCGTCCATTAAATTGTGAACTCATTATACCCCTGCAAGTTCTGCTCACCGCTAAAATTCCTTGGTTGGGCGTGAGTAACTCGAATTATCTTCCTTGTGTGTATTTATATAATAAATTTAATTAAAATGATTATTTTAGATTGGAATTCCATTCAGTACCTCGTCCAGTGTAGTTCGATTCAACATTCTGTCCTTCGAATACATAGACTTGAAATACAAGTGATACATTTGAGATTATTCCGAGAGTAAGCGATTTCCTCTCTCCAAGGATGTGAATTATGGGAAAATAAAAATAAGAGGTTTGTGTAGCTTGTTTTAATTATACTGTCTTGACAAAAAACAGTCTAAGCAGGAAATTTAAATTGGTATCCTGCCATTTCATAATTTTAAATTTATTTCCGGATTACTTAGTATAAGATTGTGGAAAAAAAAATATTTTTACATTTATTTCAGTAAGTTTGTTTCTAACGTTTATAAGAAAGACAGGATGCAATTTTAAAGCTGCCAAATCAAATAAAAAACGAAATACACTCAGTTCGATTCAAAATTGATAGCCTGTCAATATAGTAAATCTGGACTTCCATTCGCGAAATGGAAAGAATTATCTCTTTATATTCCATCCAGACCGACTCTGTAGACAACCCATCGCCATGTCCTACGTGTTAAAGCATCCGGGGCATGAAGCTGACTTCTCATCCCCATCTAACGCTGAGGTTAAAAATGCACGGAGCTATATCTCTCCTTCACCATAAGTAATCATGGCATTATCTTTAATTAAACACAGGGACAAGTTTGCCCTTTTACTCATTTCGTGCCCTCTATACGCATTCCTTTAAGATGATGACATTTATTTAAAAGACTGTCATATGTAAGTGCTAACAAAGCAGCTACGAATTTGACAGTGAGGCATATCACTGTTGCACTGAAAAGCACATACATATATGGGTGCCATCACTCTCGTACATACATAAGCCTATCACTGACTTCAAAGAGTTACCTGACAATGTCAGGTCTATTGTCTGGACCGTACAAAAGCCTCGATATTATGACTCTTATGGCAATATATTGGATGCAGACAACTGGAGGGGTGAGTTCGTATATAAAATAAAGTCTGATCAATATTATATTGAGATATATAACTCTGTGACGTACACACGGAAAATGAATAGAGTGAAGAGTTCGGGGAGCCGAACTCAAATAGAAAAAGCAGGCTATGTCGAATATATTAGTTTTGTTTGGAGTGAGTTAGAATTAGACCCTGTGGATGAATGCAGACGCTCAAGAACTTTCGATGCTGATATCCGCTCTGTTATAGGATGTTGGCATCGTCATATATAAGTAGTGGAATTTCCCATACTTCGGAGACTTCTACTGTCTCCATCTTCAAGATGAAATGACTGCCATATTTATAAATATCGGACAGGGATATGGGCTAGTCATTTTGACTTGAATCTGACGATTTACTTTAATCACTTCAGAGCCTAAAAACAATTGTTTAGGCACGGATAGAGGAGAAGTTGAGGGGGCATGAATAGCGGATGGGGGTGGATGAGGTGGAAGGTGAGGGGCAAGAATGTGTGGTGTAAATAGCAGAATGCAAAAGGTAAGAAGCAGAGAGTAAAGAGAACGAAACGAACGAGGTGATAAAATATGATGATTAAAGAAAAAAGATTATGAGAAATAAGACAAAAATAATGATTGGTACGCTACCCCTGCTCTTCCATCCTCCACCGCATGCATTGGAAACAGACGCACGGCTTCTCCCGCACTCTTTTTGCTTCTCTGCCCACCATACCCTTACCGCTTCTCCCGTCTTTTCCTATTTTCAGGGCCAGGCTAATTATCCTCTTCTTGTCTCCTATTGGTTCGCTCGGTTGTGTGTGTGAACCAATGGGTAATGGCGGTGCATTGTGTTCTATGGGCGAGCCAACGGGACTTGTTGTCTTCAGTTTTCCTCCTGCTTCCTCTTTAATTCTAAATTTCGGCAAGGTGATTGCTTTGCTTGTCACCTGCTTTCACGTTGGTTTTTTATTCGGCTTATTCTTCAACCCTGAAGATGGAGGCAATATGTTAATCCAAAATGTCGGTTGACTTTCAACGGCCTGCACGACGTATCATCCCAGAAGCTAGAGCACTTCAAGTTATTAATATGTTCGAAGATTAGTAAGAAAGCAGGCTGTTGCAATTCAGTAATGGAGGCATGTGCATGACGTGTATGTTTTTGTGTAAGAAAGCGATTACCTGATTTCAGAAGAACGAAGTTATGGCGTTAAACAGTAACATCTGGATTGAAGCAAACGCAATGCCAAGTTACAATTTATGTTATTTTACTTTTAGGTATCATTTATTGCGTTGGCTGTCAAAAATAAACAGTTGAGATTTATCTACTTAATCCATTAAGCATCTAACCTATCTTGCACTTACTCATGTACCCACCCACATACTCTCCCTCTCACTCTTTTTTCTGACACACATGCGCATACACCACTGCGCCGAACACGGTGATTTATCGGCAACACATAAAGCTTGTTTTCTATAGGTGTTCAGCTGGGAGCCATCTACCTTGACTAAGGAAGGCGTTTCATCTTTCCCCTCACTTCCTCCAAGCAGATATCTGTATTGTGAAGTGCCGTCTAAAAGCCGGAATATCTGAGCGGGCGTCCATTGCTAGACAACGGCTGTTAAAACACGTTTCCGAAACAGCACATACAGAGACATCTGTTGCTAGACAACGGCTCTATAGTTATGATTCCCATATAAAAGGAATGGTGAATACATCGTTGTCTAGGCGGAAATTGTAAACACGTAGACGCTACAACGTGTTCATTGGCAGACGTTAACACGGGAAAGAAAGCCAGAGCTACTGCAGTTCCCGTTGCAATGAATACCCTTCAAGAAGGTGTCTTCTATTCCGTCCGACTAAGGAAGATAAGAGAGAAAACGGAATTCAGGATAGGGTATGAGCCAGTTCTCCCCCGTATGGAAGCGGGGTCGGATACCTACACCGTGACCCTGTGAGTCGTAGGAAGCGACGAAAATGGAAGTCTCAAATGTGAGACAGTAAAATATGGTCGCGAGTCCCAAGGGACTCCGACCCGAGAAAGATCGCTCTGGTAAGGGCCAGCAGCATATGCACAAGACATACCCGTCCTCTCGTCAGAGAGGGCGCCCCACGAAAATAAAACCGTAACTGTCAAACGGTAATAATTAATATCTGGTCATGAGCCCCAGATGGGGCTCAACACCAAGACTTACTGACTGACAGCGTCAGTCGCAATGTGACTTTGACTCTGACTGAGGACAGGGTAGGTGTGATATCGGAGTGACTGTAGTTGTGATAGTTAACGAGTTATCCAATAAAACAGCTGCGTCTAATTCAGAATTCAAAATTATTTGTCACGGATCCCCGGAAACGTGGCAGTATATTACCTCACGTAGGCCACTATCAGGAGTTAGGATGGTTCAGTCGGTATAGCGACGGGCTACGAGCTGGAGGGCCCGGGCTCAGTTCCCGACATTGCAAAATTTTCTCTTCTCTACAGCGCTCCGGTCGACTCCGAGGCCCACCTAGCCTCATATTCAGTGGGCACCGGGGGCGATTTCTCAGGGGGTAAAGCGACCGGGAATTGAAGTTGAACACTCACCTTCATCTAGTGCCGAAATTAAGAATGGTGGAGCTATACCTCCAGTCCCTCATATGTCTTCATGGCATATTGCTTAATTAATGAAGCTCAGGGACAGATTTTTAGACCACTGCCGCTTCCTATCAGGTTCTTTCCAATTCATCATTCATCTGTCGTAAAATTATTTGATACCATAAATTCTGCTGTACTGAAAAGTCTTAAATTAAACCCTAAAATCCAAGCTATTGCATTGCTTCGGACACATGTACACGAGGAGAACTTACGCGTGGTTGAAGGGTGTTATATTATGGAATGTTATATTGCGCAATCCGGTAGAATTTCACTGACGTTTCGGAGGAACATACTGCAACCATTGTCATGGTATAAGAGTAGCAAAACAACCAGCAACTGTTCGTCACTTTCTTGCCTTATTCTTCGACCGTGGTGATGGGTGTAAAAAGTTCCTCCGAAACGTCTGTGAACTTGTACCAAAATATACGACGTCATATCTCAGAAGGTAGTACTCTTCATAATCACCGTTGTGTATGATTCTTGTAAAGTTGACTGATGGAAGACGATGCCGTAGAGTGTGAAGGAGCCTTATATTTGCTTCGTTACTGAGAATTCTGCTAGACGGTCATTTGTTAATTTAGAACTCTGTTCCACAAAATAGGGTCGTATTTTATTTAAATAACTTGAGACATTCTTCTTAATCTTGAGTAGTTGAAAATTCAACGCCATGTAATCCATGCCCACATTAACTAAAGGATTTAGTCTTCGCTTGAAAAGTGCTCTAGATTATAAGGATTTTATTTTTATTCTTGTCCCTTCTTTTTCTCTGGCCACAGTAAGAGACATGTAAACTTGAAAAAAATACAGCCTTTTATATACTGTACGGCCATGTTCGTTCAAAGGTTGGTACTAATATTGGCTCTTAGTTATATCTAATTTCACAAATACATGATAAACCATCCGATAGCTGACTGCTTCCTTATTGAGAAGTTAGTCCTTGCTATCGTCAAGAAATTCCAAGCCCTTTAAGGAACTTGAATTTTTATTCCAATTTTTATAATAGCCTTACAGTGGTCTCTATCCTGAACCAGACGAATCCAGCCTACGCTCTCATATATTTCTTTAAAATTTATTTTAATATTATCCTCACATTACTCTTAGATCCCCATTCAAGTTATCCTAGAAAAAAATTGTATTAATTTCTCCTCCATTCCATGAGTGTTGTGTGAACTTCCCATCTCGTCCACTTTTTGGGAGATGTGTATTTTAGGCATCTAGACGGTTCGATTAGATAGCCCTGAATGGTGATTGGTTGATGGAAGACGACTACATAAGGATTTCGAAGGAATGATTGGGCCCAGTCGATGTACTATTATCTGGGACTTTGCGTGGGAGGACTCAGTAAAGCCAGAAAAATCTCACTAAGGATAGCCAATGTAAGAGGCGGGATTCGAACCGAGAACCTCCCGATTATACATCTGGAACATTACCGCTAGACCAACTTTCTCGGATCATCCTACTTGATTTAACCAACCTAATAATATAATATTGAGGAGGATGGACAAATCTGCATAATGAGGAGCCTCATAAATTGTACTCTTCTCCAAGTATAATTAGAATGATCAAGTCAAGGAGAATGAGGTGGGCAGGGCACGTAGCACGAATGGGGAGAAAAAGAATGTATATAGGATATTGGTGGGAAAGCCAGAAGGAAGTAGACCACTGGAACCAAGAAGGCGTAGATGAGTGGACAATATTAAAATGAATCTTAGAGGGATAGGATGGGATGCTATACATTAGATTGATCTGGCTGAGGATAGGGATAAGTGGGAGGCTCTTGTGAACATGATAATGAACTTTAGGGTTCCTTAAAGTACTGGGAAATTCTTGAGTAGCTGCAGAATTGGCTTCTCGTCAAGAAGGACCCAGCTCCATGAGTAACTAAGTAACACTGTCTTATTATTTATCCTTGTAAAAACCAATTTCATTTTTTCTCCGCCACAGCTTGCAAAATGAACACAGTAATTTAGTTTTGGATTTACGTGCTAAACGCAGTGGGCCTACATTGCAGTAGCAGCAGTGCGTTTTGTATTGCTGCAACCCTTTCGGAAATATCATACGAAGGAAATTGTTTAGAACATAAATCTAGTGCAGTGATATTTTATGATATGGATCATCGCTGATGTAAAAATCTTGAAATGATTTCCATGACCGGCGAAGATTTGAATACAAAGAAGATGCGACATTGGGAAGTAGCCGGAGAGAGAAATGGGTTTCGTGTGGTGCAGAAGCCACACTGGCTGCGGACCGGCAGGGGGATGGGATTCAGTACCACTGGGAAACATACGTCTTCATTTCAGCTTCTCTTTGGAACATGTAATCTCCTCTGAATATGGTTCCTCTGGAGGGACAATGAGAAGAGAACGAGAGAATAAAAGACCGGTATCTTAAGCAATGCACGGACCTGGGGAGATAAAGAGAGAGACAGGAAAGAATGGATTATCTGATCAATATCGCTAGGAAGTGTCGGTGATGGATCGAGAATGAATCGACTCTAGTATATGCGTCAATGTGATGCATGGGGTTTCCCCCCTGAGGGGCTTGTTTACGTTCCCCTTAATGTTTGTGTTTGTTCTCAGAAAACTTATAGAGTGAGACAGAAGGAAAGTTACCACGAACTATGGACTCATTATAAGAACCCTAATGAATATTACTATATCTGACAGCAAGGCAAGGCAACATGTGTTCCATAAAGTAATATGAAAAGCGTCCTACTTAAATAGTTGTCACCCAGGAAGTTCGTTTAATTGCTAAAGTTAGTGACTTGTATTCAGGAAGTATCCAGATCGAATCTCAGTCACGTAACTGACCATTCTGCATGAGGGTTTTAGTAGTCTTACTCAGTCCCTCCAGGTACATACTGGGATAATACATTGAATCAAGTCACTATCGTTTCATTCCAAATTCTATTAAATTCACTACCATCCATAACAGTCTGCTTGACTTTTATTCGAAAGGGCTCAGTTTGAATTTTTTTCACTCTCCTCTTGCTCCCACTTTGGATCATAGGGCTGATTTCTCAGTTTCATGATCATTTTACAGATGGTAGGACTCCTTGGACGGGTGATCAGCTCGTCGCAAGGCCTCTACCTAAACTCAGGACAACACAAACACAGAATAAACACATAAACACACCAAACATCCATGCTTTGTGTGGGATTCGAACCCACGATCCCGGCTTCCGAGGGAGTGAAGACAGTACATGCCTTAGACCGCTCCGCTACCGTGACCGGCTGGGTTAGAATTTGGGGCAGGTAAACGATTGTCCTGCCGGTCACGGTAGCCGAGCGGTCTAAGGCATGCACTGTCTTCGCTCGCTCGGAAGCCGGGATCGTGGGTTCGAATCCAACTCAGGACATGGATATTTGTGTGCGTTTCTCTGTGTTTGTGTACAGCTAGAGGCCTTGCGACGAGCTGATCACTCGCCCAAGGAGTCCTACCGAATGTGTAAGATCGAGTAAACCGAAGTGAAACGGAGAGTTTCATGGAGGTAGGCCTAGGCCCAAATTGGGGCTGTAGCGCCACAGAAAAAAAAGAAAAAGAAAAACGGTTGTCCTAGCCGGTCACGGTAGCCGAGCGGTCTAAGGCGTGCACTGTCTTCGCTTGCTCGGAAGCCGGGATCGTGGCTTCGAATCACACTCAGGGCATGGATGTTTGTGTACAGCTAGAGGCCTTGCGACGAGCTGATCATCTGCCCAAGGAGTCCTACCTTATGTCTAAGATCTAGAAAAACCGAAGTGAACGGAGAAGTTCATGGAAGTAGGCCTAGACCCACTGGGGCTGTAGTGCCAAGGAAAAAAAAACGGTTCTCCTGACATTTTTCACGCTTTTCCTCACTTCCTACAGAAACATTCTGGGATAGTACCGGAATTTATACATAACCGTTTCCTTCCAAATCCATTCTAATTTGTCATCCTTCCATCATCCAACAATCCTACTCTGTATAATCTAAATATTGAAAAATATAGTAAAAAACCCCACCATGAACACAACCACTGTCCTGCCTGAGTTTTTCATAGTGCTCCTTAATTTCCTCTAAGCACATGTTGGGATAGTTTTATGAATTACATCACAATCGTTTATTTCCATATCAAATTCATTCATTATTCACTGTTATCCACTAATCCGACGCTGTATGGATTCAATTATCGAGAGCGTCATTAAATTAACTATGAATAAATAAAGACGTTGTTAAATAGTAATAGTCTAGTTAATTCATTTAGTAATTTTCGAAGTGTTAATACTGGTGCAAGGAGATTTAATTCGCTGATTTTGGGATAATACCTCCTCTAAAAAAATAAAATTCGTGGCTTGAGTTCGCAAGTGAACTATACCGACAGAGCGAGCGACCATCGCTTGTCGGCGAAGTTAGTGCCAAATTTTGCGGAGAGAGGTGTCGCGTGGTCAGCGCAACGAATCCCCACGGCCGTTAATTTCAGTTTTCTAGACAGGAGCCGCTACTTTTCCATTCAAGTAGCTCCTCGTCTGTCCTCACGAGGCTGAGTGGCCCCGTTCCAGAACCACTACTTCTCAGAAAATCTGGTAGCGCCGGGAATTGAACTTGGGACCTTTGGATCTGTAGCCAGAAACTCTGAGCACTAGATCACAGAGGCGGTTATGAAACATAACTTAACGGCAGACATACTTACGTCACAATTGTCCGAAGAAAATTTATGAAATAAAGTGCAGTGAAGTAGGAAATTTAGAAAATTGTGTGACTAGAAATAGGAAACTGTATGACTAGGAATTTCATGACATGTAGGTGCTGTCGGATTTTCAGTTTTGGGGTATGACGTATGAAAATGAATTTGTTCTTCTATTATCTTGTAATAAACACAAATGTAAATTATATTTCCGGGATTTCAGATAAACAAATGTCTCAAAAAAGTATGCCGTTGATTATATTTTTGTTATGTTTGCAGTCGTTTGTTTCGGCAGAAATTCGTCAAAATTTCGGATAAACGTTAGTGAACATATACAACCCGAAAGATCATAGGATGAGAGAAGGAAGCATTTCTGACGCTTGTAATTCATTTGTACTTCATGTTTTATTGTAGCAAGATTATGGATGGACTAAATAGCGGCCTCCGTAGTCTAGGGGTAACGTTCCCACCTCATGACTCAAGGTACGCGGGTTCAAACCCGGCGGAGGTCGTGGAATTTTAAGGGTGGAAAATTTCAGGGAACAAGTCCTCCGGGAGGGACTTTAAGCCGTGGGTCCCGTGTCGTAGATTTGCGGCACGTAAAAGATCCTCATGTCTCTAGGAGACCTCTGAGCAAAATTAGGCAAAGTTTCCCGCCCAAGTAGTTTCCAATGCCTCCGGTAGATGGGGAAGTATCGGTACTGCCAGCTTCGCTGGCTGAAAGGGGCTGATAGCGAGCACCAGTATTGGAAGGGTATGGCGACTGGTAGAATATTAAAGGGGGACGTACAATAGACTATTAGTCGCGTTGCATGGGGAAACCCACCCCCTCCAATAATAATAAATAATAATAATGGACTAAATAGTCGTTTATCTTCTGTGTATCAGTCCAGCTAGACTGGTCAATGACTAGAATTCTCTGAACTTAGAGTTTCTTACGAGCCATTTCTTAATACCGCCATAATTTTATATATATGATTATATACGGGGTTTGGATTGGCAATTGAATGTATTGAACTCTCGCAGATCCGTGACTACAAGTAATTATAACCGAATCACTGATTCACGCACTTTACAGTTCACGGTGGCCGGGAGGTCTGAAGCATGTACTGTTTTCGCTCGCTCGGAAGCCGGGATCGTGGGCTCGAATCCCATACAAGGCATGGATGTTCGGTGTGTGTATGTGTTTATTCTATGTTTATGTTGTCCTGTGTTTAGGTAGAGGCCTTGTGACGAGCTGATAGCCTTCCGAGCAATCCTACCGTCTGTAAAATGATCATGAAACTGAGAAATCAGCCCCATGCGCCAAAGTGGGAGCAAGAGGAGAGAGAGGGAGCACACATTTAAGCCTTCTCAGTCTGCTGTGTCTACACCAGTCGCTGTCTGGTAACGACTTCCAACGGCGGGCGTTCACCTTTCTCTGCGTTGCAGAACTGTCTCCTGCCTCAGCTACAGCAACTCCCGACTAACTAGCGGCGTAGAATACATCGCTTCCAATTATTGTTGTATCCAACTTTTGCCTTGGAATCATGTTTGTTTGCGAAGCCGTTACTTAGTAACGGCTGTTTCTACTGGCTTCATAGTTGGTGCCTTGAGAAAATATGCCATAATACACAATATGCAAATATTCCTTACATCTTCTGTAGGTTTATGGTACGTATGAAAGGATAAAACTCTTAAACATTATCAAAGAATTTGTCGTGGAGATAGTACGTAGTACTACAGAGGTATCAAGCAAGATCTTTCTGCTTCCTATATTTCGTTGATTAGAATGAGATTGGTTATTGGCCAAGTTCCTGTAAATGAAGGAAAACAGAACTTCGTAATGAATCCAGTAACAATTTATAGTTGTCGATTTCATGAGTTAACTACGAGTATGTAGGTCATGCCACTGTGTTTCACAGAACGTAGGGCTATCTAAAACATATGCCCATTGCTGTTCCCCACAAAGGAGAACATTAAACGAATCTAGCTCTTGAGGTATCAAGTTATGAGCGTATTTATAATGTTATAATCATAACATGGATACAGTGTGGTAATCGGTGTGAAATAATATCAAACCTAGGTATTACAGGTGTGAATTTTCTCCGCAAATTCATTGCAAATTTGATTGTTCTGAACTCGTGTTAGTTGCAAAACTAAAGCAATAATGAAATGCATTTGACAGGTTTGTTTTATTACCAGCCCTATATTCATTTATGATTTTAGTCGATTCTTTGAAAATGTGGTAACTCTCAAATATTTGAGAACGGCACTAACAAATTGAAATTGGATTCATGAGTAAATTAGGAGCAGATTCAATTAAGGGAATGCTTGCAACTATTCAGCTCACAATCTTACGTATTTTCTCCTGCTATCTGAAGACATGGACATTAAAATATATAAAATTTTATTTTCCCTCTAGTTTTGTGTGGGTATGATTCCATTTATTTTATGGTTTACTTAACGCGGTTTCAGTAGCTCAGAATCAATGTCGCATATGGATTTGAAATTTCTCTCTCTCTTTAGGGTAGAATGTAGACTGAGGTGTGTTTGAAAAACGTAGTTCTCAGGAATATATTCGGACCTAAAAATGACGAAATACTAGTAGTTTGGAGACAACTACAAAAGATACATAATACGTACTCGTAAAATAATACTAGACTGGTCAAATAAAGGATGAGGAGATGGATAGGGCATGTAGCATACGTGGGAAAGAATTGCAAACAACATTTTGGTAGGAAAATCTGAAGAAAAAAACACTAGGAAAACCTAGACATAGGCAGTAGTATAATATTAAAATGGATCTTAAAGGAATATGATGGGCGTATATTCTCTGGACTCATTTTGCCCGGGATAAGAACCAGTGGCGGGCTCTTATGGACACTGTAATAAACTATTAGGTTGCATAAAAGGAGTGGAATTTCTTGAGAAGTTGAACTAGTGTTAAATTGTCAAGAATGGCTTTACTGCTTGAATTAGTGTAATTAATTGAATGGGAGTTAATAGAAAATTTCAAATTAAAATTAGGATCTAAATGCTGCCTGCAGCTTCAGAAGTGAACTGCGGGTACTAAATTTGGCAAGAAATGCATCAGAACCTAATAGAGGCCGTGCATTTACTGTAGGAAAAGAAAATGTAAATTATATGCAAAATCAACGAGGTTTGCTCAACACAACTTTTGTCGTTCAACTTCAGCTGGAAGGACCCAAATGAACACAACAAGTTTGGTGAATACTGAATTAACAACACGTATGATCCATTTAGGAAGGAAAAGGCATAATGTTAGTGCAGTATATAATACAGCAACTTTAGAATCACCTAGGAATATACTAGCGGGTACATGATCGGTTGCCATGAACTCGCTAGAACAATTCTAATTTCATATTTTCTGCAGAGGGTCACAAATACCGTTAACAGATGTTTCCGAATAATCTAATTTTACCATCTAAGCAGTTTCAGCTTTCGAAATACAGACCACAAGAAGTGATCTACTTATATAAAGTAAATTCAAAGCATCTGGTGCGTTGTCATTTCTACGAAGCATAATGCGCCACGACGTAATGATGTCTGCAGCAGAGGGCGCCATTCTAGCGTTATGTCCCACTGGAAGTGCCCTTTCCTGCTTTATCGAACTGACCCACTTCGTGTCTTGTATACAGCTCGATTTGTATCAAGTTCAACAAAAATTTCAGAGAAATATGACAGTCGTGTTTATCAAAACTAGGTCATTCACATTATTACGTAGTTTTAGTAACATCCATAATAAATAAAGAATCATATATAATTCTGGATGTTGACACCGTGAAGTCCGAAAGAATTTACTCTATCTTTGGATTATCATAACGTCTTCACCATAATAGATATACTGAGCAACACACAAGAACCGGCTTATATCTCACCCGTTGCTTGATTTTCATGTCATCGACCTTCGCAGTTGATAATTCTGAAAACAAAAATACAAGTGATTCTAAATTATTGTATGGATTTCCGTGTTCAATAATTTTCAAATCGGTAAAAATAAAACAAAACTTCCGATGGAATATGAAAACATAACTCAAAAAGTGTTAATACTTTTAAAATGAATATTGAAAAATATTAAACAACTTTAATATGTGCGCCTTTATTTTGTTGTATCCGGTTTGAAAATTATAGGTCACGGAATCCCCTACAATTTTTTTTATTGCTAGTGGGGTGGGACTAAGTCCCTTGTACTGCGGCCACTTCTGGCCTATTGTACCAGCCCCAGATGATAGGTGAGGGTGACTGTGGAGCAATTAGTGGAATGAACATTTGCAGGGGAAACCGAGGTACTCGGAGGAAACCTGCCCCAACGTTACTTTGTCCACCATAAATCTCACTTGACCAGACCCGGGATCGAACCCGGGCCGCCGCGGTGGGAAGCCACCGACTAACCGCTTGAGCTATGGCACGGCTATCCCCTACAATAATTTAGAATCAATTTCTAGATCTTTGGTGTCATTAAAGACTGGAGATATTTATAAGAGACTTCTTGAACTATTAGAACTCTTAGTAAATAAACAACTAGTAGAACATCATCAGGTATAATTAGATTAACATTAGTGAACAATCATATTTGGGCCATCATCAGAAAGTACAGCCAGAACTATAAAAGAACTTCTTCACATATGCTGTGTAACCATACGTCCCTCGTCAAAATTAAATAATTAAGGGTATGAACTACTTATGCATTGTTTAATACCGTGAGAGACGCTTCATCGGCGAGATACCATCCCGGGACCGTCTAGTTGTAATTCCGCTATTGTCCTCCTTAGGCTAAGGGTGCCGCTATTGTCCCTAACGTCGCCTGTTTACTCCCAGTATATCATAAACCCATGAACTGACCGTGTGCGAGACCGGCCAGGAGGGGTTTGGATTCCTTGAAGACCTACAGAGGTTTATGGGCATCTCGAAAAATACGAATGTAGGGCAGATGTCGGGCTCGACCCTTGGATTTCTCTTGTTATTTTCTTGTTTTTCTGATGCCAGCTGGGGGACTTGTAAAGATGGGGGTCGGTTATAGGGAGCGGAGGAGGACAGGAGTTGGAAGGTAGATAGAGAGGAGAGAAGTGTTTAAGAGTAGTGGTAGCTAGTCGGCGGACGGAGCGGCTAGCTTGGAGAATAATGTCAATATTCATCATTAATGAAATTGTAAATTAAAACTGCAATCCACGGTGTGTTCTGGAGCCCCCCCCCGGATTCATAAACCCCGAAGTGTGTTCCACTCCCATCTCCGAAGCACCCGTATCCTGTGATTAAGAACTCAAGCTCGAGCGACAGTCGTGGCAGCTGTACGTCGGTGGACGGCTACAGCTGATTTAACATTGAATATTTGGCGGATTTCTATACTGAGAACTTATTTAATAGCTGAGCAACTATTAGATTCTCAAGAAGTCCTCACCTCTATATAGTAGTTTCAGGTATTTCTTTGCTTGTTACTTTCTCTTATACTTGACATTGTTACATGTATTTCTGCTGTTATAATCTCGTGCAGTGTTGAAAGTTAGCAAATGCAGTTATGTTGAATATTTTTGCATTGAAACACTCCCTATATTTCCAATTTTCAGGTTTTCAAACAGAACGATTTTCTGTGCAATTTGTAACATTTAATTATTGAGAAATATACGTTCGTATTGTTTCAAAATACCATAAACCATTCCGAACTTTTAACAAATGAGTTTCCGAGTTATGAATAATACATGATAGAAAATTGAACAAGAAGCATCCAATATTCAGGATTTAATTGCCGGCCATGTTGTATGAGACAGAGCGAAAAAGGGGCAGATTGTAAGCATGCGTCATATGCTAGTAATATGTGACCCCGTCACTTCTACTTTGACTTCGTTACAAAATTCTGCACTTCACAACTTTATCTTGTCTTTATCAAATGTAAGAAGACATACGCCGTTAATTCTGCCGTAGTTTTCAAGTTTAGAAGTACGTAATAATTTATTACATTGCTGCCTATAGACCCGTTTCTAGGCAGCGACCTCGAGAGAGACAACGAAACAACATTCGCTGATATGCAACAAATTTGCAAGAATAGAAGACCGTTGCTAGGGATCGGTTTGGTGAACACGTTCCCGCGGCAACAGATACATCTCTAACGACAGAAAACTTTGGAAACGGTGTTTTCTACGCGGTCCGTGTAAAGGGGCTATATAACGAAGATATTAGCCAGGGAGCTTGGTGCTCAGCTGAAAGTCAGGCAGTGTGGAGAAGATTTTATGTGTGTTGTAGTGATATTTGGAGTGTTTAATTTAGTGAGGCTGTTATAGTTACTGCTTTAAAATCCGTTGCCAGGAAACGGCTAGCGAAAGCAGACTGAAAAATATTTAACGTGTGCTGGAGTTATTGATAAAGTGTGGAAATTATTATTATGAAATTATTATTATTATTGTTATTATTATCATTTATTTGCTTGTTTGTTTACTTTTCTTCATTACTGTGTTTTCCCAAGAAATTTCCTGTAATTTATTTTTGACTTATAATGTGTTTGTCTAATGTTTGTATAATGTTACACGTAATTACTTTCATCTACACTGTGCTAAGTCTGTAATTGGCCTTGCGGCTGTTGACTTGGCACATAAATAATAAAGAATTGAATTGAATTGTTTATAATTACGACCTGTAAGTGGTCAATAAACCCAGTCTCCAACCCAGAACCACGTCGAGAGTCACTCTAACACGTGACAATATACATATACGTACAAACTGAAACGGCGTAGACCGTTATTAAGGTGAGATACATGGAGTATACCTTGTAGGGGCATACCAAACATACAACACATTGTAAGAAGGTAACTACGTGAGATTTGAATTTTGAAGACGGAGGTTGTGATTAATACTGCCTACTGGAATGTGACGCCTTGTGATCTGATTGAAGTTCACCGATATTTCGAGAGAAATTTTGAGTCACTTTTCAGAGTTGAAGAGTAAGTTAATCAAGCAACCACTGCGTAGTGACGATTTTATTTCGTTTACTCTCTGACTTCGAATAGGGAATCAGTCTAATTCTACAGGACTACACAGCGGTGCCTGAAGATGATGCTGTAGTCGCTCCACGGCTGACTGTCCGATGTCCGGCCCAGACAGCTGTGACGGAGCACAGAATGATCCTGGAGCACCGCATCCAGCTACTTGTCATCGCACTCCCCTCCAGCAAACTCAGACACATGGATTGCGTCAACAGGGAAGTGACTAAGATTGAGCTCAATCCCACCAGTGTGGACAAGGAGGATTGTTTCTGCCTAAGTAAGGCATGGATACCTCCCATCTGCTCCCTGGAAGAACATAGGAAGCCTCCCTTCCTCACAGGCCTGTAGATCTGCGTTTTCTGCAGGAACACGTAATTCCGGGCACTCATCAGTCTTAAGCCTCCAACCCACTGTCCCGGCTTCCCTCCGCTTCTCCTGCTCCACCACCCCCCACACATGCCTAGGAACCAGGCACGCGACTTGTCTTTCATACTTCTCGGTTCTCTGCCCACCGCACCTTACCAGTTCTCTCCCTTGTCTTCCCCTAGGCCAGCAAAAACCTTGCCATAGGAGGAACCGGTAATGTAAAAGAACCGGCCTCCCGAGAAAGATTGTATGTGAGACGAATGAGTGGGATATAACTGGATCTTCTGGCAAGCTGAAAGGAAACCGCTCGAAACGAGTTGGTCTTAAGAGGGGGCGGTTGTAACGGCCGGAGAACAGATGCTGCAAGAACAGCCTCCGAAGGAAAGGAACGGGGATGTACCGTTAGGCTATTCGGGACGGACAGCCTTAAGGAGGGAGCAGTGTAACGTGTTGGGTTACTGAATACGCCGTTCGGACTGTTAACTGGTTTATTTAACAACCTACAAATCACGGCTAAAATTAATTACAACAATCCTTTTCCGTCCCGTAGCTGTGCTTGCAGTGTCTGTTCTCCGGCCGTTACAACCGCTCCCTTCTTAAGACCAACTCGTCTCGAGTTCTTCTCGCCTATTGGTTCGCTTGGTTGTGTGTGACAGCCGATATTTACTGGAGGTTCGTTTTGTCTTAGGGCGGGCCAACGGGAAGTGACTTTCTGTTTTCCATTTCCATCCTGCTTTCTATAAAATCCGAAATTTCGGCGCCCCGATTGCTTTGATTACCGCCTACTTCACGCTGGTTTTTTGCTTGGCTTTATTCTTCGATCCTGATGATGTAGGCGACATATTTCTCCGAAACGTCGGTTGATGTGCAACGGGATACATGATGTTATATCCCAGAAGATAGAAATCTTCATAACCATCGCTATGAGGACATTAAATCCTATATAGGAAAAGGCTTAGTGTAAACATTGGGATGGCAAAGCCTATTTTGGATGATATGTTGGGGTCGATGTCCATTGAAAACCTGTTCCATTTCCTGGCTGGTACCACTAAAGTATATTCAGAATGTTACAGCTGTCTGCACAGAAAAACGGACCAATATTTCAAACCCTTAATAATAAAGAGAGGGGAGACACTTGCATGTCCTCCGTCTTACTGTAATGTGCGTACAGGGAAAGAGAGACCAAGGACGCAGCAATGACGTCATGTTCCATATTTCAAACGTGATCCCCCCCCCCCAACCAAAAGGAGAAGCAATAAAAATGTGTTATGGAGTCACACTTTCAATTTGTTCATCTTTACTTTCAGTGTCATATTGCTAATAATGACGGTGCAATGTTGATCAGAGTAACCTGTAAGCCTAAGGCTTGACCTGTCTTCGCCCGCTCGAACATTGAAATCTTGGGTTCGATTCACACTCAAGGCATGAATGTCTGTGTGCGTTTATTCTGTGTTTGCGTTGTTCTGTGTGTAGGTAGTGCCTTGCGACGGGCTGAGTCCCCATCCAGCGAGTCCTACCGACTGTGTATAGGATTAAGAAACTGAAAAATCGGAAGAGGTCCAAAGGGCTGTACAGCCATAGAGGAAAAAATAAATGACGGTGTAATTAGTGGGCGTAATAAAACCGCCTTGTGAATCAACAGGTTAGGAAGAACTCAACCGTATTTGTGCTAGTCTTCACTCATTAAATTCTTGATTAAAATCTTCTTATAAACTATTTGTAGTACCATATATTTTTAAAGACTAAAAAAGAGTTCATAAGAACTGGGTATGAGAAATGCTGATTCGTGGTTCTGTTTCAGATGAATTCTGTTTACATGATAACGCCCTTAGGTTCCTAACATGAAGGCCAATTTTAATATCATCCTCCCACGAACCTATAGGTACCGACCAAAGTGGCTTAATCGGTAACGCTTCTAACTTGTATTCGCGAGGTGTCCTTTTCGAATCTAAGCCAGGACACTGACTATAATCACTGATGCATTTCTTGCTTTTCTTCTGTCCCTCCCTGTATATTCCATGATAGTATCTTAAAGTCATAGCGCTACGAATTTCCTCCGTGTCACTTCCCCTTCATTCACTATCACCCGAGCATTCGACGGTGTATAGTTCAGGGTACTGACGACATCGCTTGATAAAGTAAAAATATATCTTTATTTTCGAAGTGATATTTTCCTTCAAGACTTTCTGCCTAAAATTTTATAAGCGGTTCTCATCCCTCTCATTCTTGCTGCATGCCCAGTCAATCTATTTTTATTTTGTTATATCTCCTACGGTACATGTTAAAGAATAAGAACTATGCAGGTTTATCTGTCTTGGCACATCCCCTTTCGTACATAGTTCCACATATTCTCCTCGGTACCCTCAATCTGTCTTCTTTCTTCGGTATTAGATACGTGTTTCCCCTACCAATTTTCGTGTATTTTTCTCATGGGGGCGGGACCGAGTCCATCTGGTACTGCGGCCACTGTTTGTCCTATTTTACCAGCCGCAGATTATAAATGATGTTCGTGGAGCAGTCGATGGTTTACGGATTGGTAGGGAAAAGTAAAGTACTCGGAGAAAATCTGCTCCAGTGCCGCTTTGTCCACCACAAATCCCACATGACATGACCTGGGCTCGAACTCTGGCCGACACGGTTGGAAGCCGGCTACTAACCGCCTGAGCTGTGGTACACCCTTCCCTACCCATGCAAGGAAAAATCTGGTTTACTATAAATTTTATGCTGTTTTTAGATAGGACAGTGTTTTCTAATACCGACTTTAAATAACGTCGATTATGATTTATGGATCTTTCTTCACGTGGAACAGAAGTAAATCTTAACAACACTTAGGGCGGCCTCACACCAACTGCGTCAAGACAAGCGTTAAGACATGAGACAAAAGACACAATCTTGCTTCATTCGTGATTGGGCAAAATACAGCTGACGTCAGCATCATGACTCAGACCGGTGTGCGGCGGTTTTCATAATCTCCTTCGTTTCAATTGTGCTCCTTTCTTTGCGTCATGTCGCAGACATCCTGTCTTGACGCATGCCGGTGTGCGGCCTACCATTGTTGATATGTTATCTCATTATACTTGTCTCGAGGAAACTTTGGTCGTGTGTTCCAGTCCCGTTACGCCAGGTACACCATGGTTACACGTCTATATTTTTCTTTGTATGACGAGACTTTCCGGTGTAACGATCCATCTCTTATGCAAGGAATCCTGACGGGTGTTTAATAGATTAAACAGATGTCTCTACATTCTTGACTAGGCTTAGTAACTGGAGAAGAGGCGAGAATAACAAATGACTGTGTTAGAGATTTGAAGCAGGTGCTTTGCAGAAACAGCATAATCCTGAATTTAATTTAGAGATTTTTCTTGGGCAATAAATTAAAAACAAGGGAGGGGTTTATAAGCAGTAATCCTTGTGAACTATTAAGGAAAGGAGAAATCTTGAGATCTAGGAATATAATGTATAAATACAATGTTACCTCACTCCAGAACAAAATAAATATTGAATTTACTAAAGGATGAGTAACCTGAAGTACTTTTTTTTTGTACGTCTTGAGTATTTGAACGACTTGAATATGTCACATAACATATACAAAACTTAGATACTAATATTAAAATATGTGCCTTTTATTGTGATCAGTTTTTTACGAGGAGGATAGCATACTGCTATTATTAAGCAGTTCTGTTGTGTGGAAAAAGACTTCATCTTCCTTATTACGCATCTCATAAATACGGATTCACATGGAAGACCAAATAGATAGAACATTTTATAAGACCTATACTCTCTTTCTAACTATTCAAACGGGCATGGTGCAGTAGAAAGCGAATGTCCTTGACAGGGCAAATGATATGGTGTATTCTGATTCATTCCTTAAGGATATAAGAAGTTGAATTATCTATCCTTAAGCATTTAACCTGCTCCAGCATATCTTCGTTTGTACGAATGTATGTACTGTAATCTTTCCCACCGCGGCGGCCCGGGTTCGATCCCAGGTCTGGTCAAGTGGGATTTGTAGTGGACAAAGTGGCGCTGGGGCAGGTTTTCTCCGAGTACTTCGGTTTCCCCTGCCAATCTTCATTTCACCAGTTGCTCCACAATCACCCTCACCTATCTTCTGGGGCTGGTACAATAGACCAGAAGTGGCCGCAGTACAAGGGACTTAGTCCCACCCCACGTAATCTTCATTTACAGATTTGAACACTATAAACAATTCAAATTTATCTCTCATCGAAGTACGTTTTCTATACAGTCTATAGCTATTGTCAATTGTAGGGGTGACTATTGACGGGATTTGGATTGATGAATGTGTTTATTGATCACTTATACACACGACTCATAACTACGATCAATTACAGCTAACCTGCAAAATTCACAGATCAACACAGCTAAGCTTTTTCCAGCTTGTCTCTTCACCAACCGTTCCTTGGTAACAGCTTCTAACAGTGGAGATTTTTCAGGTTCGCGCGTTCAAGTCCTCTCTTTAAGACTCCCATATAGAACTGACTTGGTCTCTTCAATTTTCTTCAAGTTAATTCCTTGCCACGGACCACATAGTAAGACCCCATTTTGAAGAACACCTCTATCATTGCGCTTCGATTTTTTGTTGCGGGAACGTATTTACCGAGCCATTGCTTAGAAACTTCTTTGACATATTCGCCTATCACACTGTCGCCACGTAGTAACGGCTGCAATCGGTTTATGTGACGAAGAAATTGTAGCTCGGGCTGTTATACCATGTCTGAAATATCTTTCGCTCTACGTCACTGCCAGTTCGCTGCGTGGATCATTACGTAATCATTGTCAAGTGACAAGATTCTGAAAAGACGATGGGAACAAAACATCGTCATACCGGGATGTGTCGCTAGCCGATCGCAGTGGCCGCGCTGTCTGAGGCATGAACTGCCTTCTCTCGCTGTAACACAGGGATCGTGTATTCGAATTCCACTCCAGACATGGACGTCTGTGTGCATTTATTCTGTGTTTGTGTTGTCCTGTGTGTAGGTAGTTGTTTTGCGACGGCCCGATCCCCCGTCCATAGAGTCCTACCGGCTGTGTATAGGATTAAGGAACTGAAAAAGCGGTCAAAGCCCAACAAAGGGGCTGTAGAACCATAGATAGATGAATGTCTCGCTGAACAGACATTCTGCTGTATGATTTCCTACTCATTGCCTACTTATCCTCAAAGAGATTTCAGGCAGATTACAGCATCTACGATTTTCTCACCAAAAGTGTGAGCTGAACCACCAACGGTGCAAAATTTCTGTTGCTTCTTACAGCAGTGACTATAAAAAATATAATTTTGGGGTTGTAACTCTGTGTATTTCGGTAGTGCACACATATTTTTGCTTGCTTTCTACTTCTTACTGAATTCGTACTCAGCTTATTCTTCGACCTGAAGGTGGTGGCCATACGCTCGGTCGAAACATCAGTGGACTTCAACCGAATGTCACGGCTTTACAAGCCAGATGATCATACTTCTTAGTGCAAGGTTTTATAGTAACATTGCCTAATTGCTATGCTAAATCTTGCTCTGTCAACAGCAGTTTGTTTCAAATAGAGGTGTTATTTTTATATGGACACAATCGTCTGTTACAATTTCGGATGCTCAAATTGAAGATATGGTATTTCCATAACACATTGTCTCGTTTTTTAAGAGTGTGACTGTAGACGGGGTATGGATTGGATAGCGGATTTATTTACACAACTCGTGTCTACGAGTAATTACAGCGCCCTCGCTGGTCTCCACACTTTACAAAATCACTGCTGCAGACACTAAGTCTTCTCCAGCTTGTAGTGTCTTCATCAGTCCTAGCCTTGCAACGGTTGTTAACATTTGGAGATTATTCAGTTTCCTGCCCTCAGGTCCTTGTCCGGCGAATAACCCAAAATTAAATTCTCTCAATCCTTAACTCAACTATACCTCCATCTCTCCTCAGCCTTCCTTGCAGCTCCAATGAATTGTCAACACTCAACTAACTGGATTATCCCAGTTATCTTCATTATAACTACTTTGCACGAACCACAACGAAGACGCCTTCTGTTGTTGCGTGCATGTTCGTTTGCGCGGATACGTATTCAGCGAGCCTTTGCTCAGAAACGGTTGTTTGTTGATTCGCCTATTGCATAGCAATGGCTGTACATGTTTGTTTCGAGGTCTATGCCTATCAACGGCTCTGTACGCCTATATCTATGAGGGCTGGAATGAAGCGAATACTTTTCTTCTGTGGAAGATAACTGAAGAATACAAAGGCCTGATGCAAGCAAGAACATGATTGCCTGTCCCAGCGACGTGAAGAAAGCGAAGTGGACCTGAAAGTATTACATTACTAAGAATTAACGCTCGGGATGTTTCGGTGTTAGCGTCTCCGTGATAAGAATGTGCATTGAAAATACTATAAAGCGACTTCACTAATCGAGTATAATAGTAATGACCATGGTGTTTCTGCGCCTTGAAGTTGGAGATACGTAGAAATGATCTTCGAAAAACTGGAAATATAGCACACTTATACACGCCGTTGACACCCAAATATATAATTAGCATCATTATAAGACGTAATCTTACAACAAAGTGTTTCAACTCAGGTTAAATCATATTCAGTTTATGCTTAAAATCGGCTACAATTATATACTGATGATGATGTAATTTGCATCGAAACGTGCCTCTATAAAATTATAATTATTCTTTATGAGGAATGTTGAATTTTGATGAAAACTGAAATCTATAAACTTGAACGATATGGAAAAGGGCGGTCTCAATGTATCTGGAGTAATTCAGAATTATCCGATCCGTCGACCTATGCAACTGAAGAAGCGTCATTATATAATACAAACATAATTTATATTTACATATTTACCTTGTGGTTTAAAATGAATGTTCAGCCACAGCTGTTTTCAAGCATACACTGAATTTAATCGCTCAATCGGAAGGGGACCATAGCCGCATGTATAGCCTATATCTCCATTTGCACCCAAGGGATTCGGTTGTTTACTGAAACGTAATTGGAAGTTATCGAACCGTCTGCCCCAGGCGGCAATGCTCTGACTTGTATCCGGGAGGTGTGCATTTCATATCTGGGCAAGAAAACCCACCACCTTCCTCAGGACGTTCAAACAAATACTAGAAAATATATTGTCAGATCGTCATATTGCTCCCCTATACGCCATGAAGGCGTATAGGGGAGTGGGTGTACAGATACATATTTTCTTGACTTCGGCACTAGCTGCAGGTGAGTGGTCAGCTTCACGCCTCGGCCCCTTTACCCCTGGGGAAAAAGTCAGCTTTGCCCATTGGATAGGAGGTTGGGTGGACCCGAGAGCAGAACTGGAAGACATTAGGAAGAAAAAATACGTGACCCTACCGGGACTCGAACTCCGACCTCTGGGTCGTCCTGCCCGTATCCAGTCGCTTATACAGACTGCACTATCCCGGCTCATGACATATTATGTGTTAGAGAATTTGTATTATTCAGCTCAGTCAGCAAAACTATACATATTGTGACGCCAGCGGTGACATAACAACATCAGAGCTTTCGCTTCTACGGTAACGGGCTAGTCAACACTCCGACCCCTTCCCCCGCGGTGACGTAGCAGGGGATGCCGCGGTTGCTATGCAGCAGAAAACAACTCTCGACAGCGTTGCCCAGCAACACCTGTAAACACAGTGAATAAGCAACAAGGAAGCGAGGCGTTTTCCCGTTGTCTGACTGAGGGTTTATAAGAGAACTGCACTGCACTGTCAGTCCTTCAGAACATTCATTAGGGTATATTCCCTATTCAAAAGTGAACGATTGAGCGCTAACATTAAAATGACCCTCCACAAAGCTCTCATTAGATCCGTAATGACTTATGCTACTCCCGCCTGGGAGTTTGCGGCAGACACCCATCTAGTGAAATTGCAGCGCCTGCAAAACAAGGTTCTCCACACCATTGGCAATTTTCCAAGGCGCACACCGGTCCGCGATTTGCACATGACATTTAAAATCCCGTACGTTTATGACTTTATAACAAAATTATGCAGGCAACAAGCAGAAGTCATACAAAATCATGATAATGAGAATGTCCGCAACATCGTACAAGGTAAAGCCCGACACAGAAAATATAAGAGGCTTAAACTTGGCGGCGGTCAGGCATACGCCCATTCAAGTGACAAGGCTACTGTGGTAGCGAATACTACTAGAAATAGGGCATAATCTGCTGTGCCGAGCCTGGATTGACAGAGGCCTTTTATATATTGTACATAGAAATAGGAATGAAGATTAAATTGTAAATATATGTAAATACTGACAATGGACTTGCTAACACAGACTATGACTGACAAATGACAGACCCGAGGCGGAGGCGGAGGCGGAAGCAGCACGCCATCAACGAAACCGACGGAACTTCAAAGAAAGCGGCAGTGCAGACCAAAATGTCGCCCGCCTTGAACACCCCCCACCCCCACCCAAAGGAAGTCTCCACCCGAAACTTTTTGCCCTTCACCCTCAGGGCAGCGGGCATGGACACCGACACTTCCGGTACTGAGGCAACTTCAAATGAGGAGGCAGTTCCTGGCAAATCAGGTAAGTCGCCTCCAATAATCCTAACGTCTACCACTAACCTGATTCAGTTGCCGAAACAACTGAAAAGTGTGGTCAGTATCCAGTGATTGAGGTTAACTCTTTCTAAGACACATAACAGATTAGGTGTCTCCCCCTCTCCCTAGGACGGGAACACATTCAGTTTCCCGAAACGTTATGTTCTCTAGTTTCTAGAATACCGGACGATGGACAAAGTCCAAAAACCCAATAATTCTGAGGGACAGTTATTACCATGCGATATAATTTGACTACATGTTTCGGCCTTTCATTCTTCATCACATATTAATTAAATTTACATTCACTTCATGTGCACTCTTTCCCTGCATTGGCCAATCATTTTATTTTGGGAACAATTTTCTTGCTGTATTACGAGTATAATAATATGACGTGTTGAAGTAGCCACAAACTCGTAATAAGAACTACGACGAAATACCTTTTATTTCAGATCATCAAGCATTAACCATGGTACCATTCCATGCATTGAATAAAGTATAAAATATTAATCTTAATTTTTCAATCCTTATTGATATTCCAGCTTTGTGAAAGCCCACTGAATGTGGAATGGTTGGTAGTTAAATAAAAGACAAATGACATAAAGATATATTTCACAATGGCAGCCTATCGGAGAGAGAGACGGGGGGTGGGGGTCTGATTTCCTACGCTCTAATCACCGATCACTGTAACACTGTGTTACCAGCTTGTTTTCAGTACAGACTAATTTTTGCTAACACGATTAAATGGCGTTTCGAAGTTCCAACCTAAAGCGAAGTTTTTGCACATTATCGATAAACAAAACTGAATATATTGGAAACCATTAGGCTTATTTCATCATCGATCAAATTGTGATATTGGGAGAGTAGTGTCAGATAATTATTTCCGTCATAATCAGTGATGGCGTCATTATAAGTGCAACGTTTATACTCCGTGAATGTAACCTACATATATATTTTTATTTTATTTTACAATCTACTCAATATAAATTAATAGAGTAATTAGTAAAAGGGATGGGTGTTTGTAATATTGAAGCAGGTATCATCCTCCGATGATTCTCTGGTGCTTATCTAATTAGATCCTCTGGGCACATTCTATTTAGTCTTCTTTCTATTGCTGGTTGGTTGAAGAGGTTTCTTATTAGTTGGTTGTTGTTTTGAGTGGTCCCGGCGCCTAGATACATGAGTCGTTAATTTGACATCGGCGAACTCACTGCCTTATTTCCCTTAAAGCACTATCATTGTTCCTCTGAGCTTCACTTCTTGTGGGTTAACATGTACGAGGGGGTACACAAAAGAAACCGAACTTATTTTTTTAAAACTTATTTATTCAAATTTTAAGCACAAATCTTCAATCCCCTTCAAAGTACTCTCCACTTACACTAATACACTTGTCTAGTCTTTTATTCCATTTTTCAAAACATTGTCTAAATTCATCTTTTGAGATGCTTGACAGCGCCTCAGTCGTTTTTTTCCTTTCATGCCTCTTTTCATTCGAGGAAACAAAAAAAAGTCGCACGGGGCAAGGTCGAGTGAGTATGGAGGGTGGAACAGGGGTCATACCATTTTTGGTCAAGAATTGTCGTACAGACAGGGTTGTGTGAGCAGGGGCATTGTCATGATGGAAAAACCAGTCACCCGACTGCCACAAATCTGGCCGCTGAGCTCCAAGTCACTCCCGACAGCTTCACAATTTCTTCAATGGTCCGTCGTCGATCTTCCTTGATGATTTCACGTTTTTTTTCAACATTTTCATGTGTTCGGGCCGTGGAAGGACGACCAGAACGAGGTTTGTCATCAATTGACATTTCACCATTTTTGAAACGGGAAAACCACTGAAACACTTGAGTTTTCCCCATAGCATCGTCTTTGTACGCCGTTTTTAACATTTCAAGAGTTTCTGTTCCACTTTTCCCGAGTAAAAAGCAGAATTTCACCGCCGCACGCTGTTCACGAAAATCAGCCATTGCAAAAACGACGATCACACAAAACAGTTGTCACTATAAACTCTGCCGAAACTAGTCCTTACCTTCTGAAGCAACGGTAGTCGGCTTATCGACTCAGGAATGTTAGCTCTATGCGCTCATAGCGGCAAAACGCGGTACTACAAAAGCTCTGCCCACAAAAAAATTAGTTCGGTTTCTTTTGGGTACCCCATCGTACGATGCCGATCACGGTGACCGTGAGATGAACTATCTTCGCTCACTCGAATGTTGGGGTCATGGGTTCGAATCGAACTCAAGGCTTGGATGTCTGTATTGTGTGCCTTAATTATGTGTTTGTGTTGTTCTATTGGTAGGTCGAGGCCTCGCAACGGCCTGATCCCCCATCCAAGGAGTCCTACCGATTGTGTGTGGGGTTAAGAAACTGAAAGAGCGACCAAGGCCCAACAAAGGGCTGCAGAGCAATTCAGTTCAATTCTTTATTATTTATGTGCCGAGTCAACAATTACAGACACAGCACAGTGTAGATAATAGTAGTTACATTGTGAACAATAACAACAAAAATCAAATTCAAATCACAGGCAAACACCGGATGAAAAAATATATTGTAACGTGTATCGTTACTGGAGACGCCGTTCGGATAGTTAATTGGTTTATTTAACAACCTACAAGTCTCGGCTACAATTAATTATAACACAGTTGCGGGGTTTCACACTTTATAACCCTATTCGCAAATCAAATCACTCTATTGTCAGTAGGCTACACGTATTAATAACGCGGGAGCTATACAAGTCTCTCTGAATTACACACTCCAAATATAACTGTACTACAGCACACACAAAATCTTGAAAGCACACAATGAGTCTTCCACTCGCTGACTTCTTAGTTATCGCACAGTCACATAAAATCTTGTAACCACGCGTTCGGGTCTTCTTACCGCTACTGCTGCTATATTTAAACTCAACTCGTAGGCAGTGTGGTTCACTTATATATTCACAGAGCTTGCCTGTTACGTAATCGGTACCGCTGCTGGCTGGCGCCTTGTCGACAGCGGCGTTGCGTGCCATGTCACAGTGCGGAGGGGGTGGGGGACGGAGCGCTGACTCACCCGCCACGTCACTGCTGGGTAGGGAGGGGTTCTCCGTTGCGCAACATGTCACAATATTAATGGAGAGTAACAAACAAAGTGGTGGTGGTGGTAGTAGTATTAGTGTGATAGTGGTAGTGTTGATAGTGGTGGTGGTGGTGGTAGTAGTAGTAGTAGTAGTAGTAGTAGTAGTAGTAGTGTTAATAACACAAATGTAAAAGTAACATGGGTCTTAGCTACACATACGTATGTACATAAACATGAGATGACTCTAAATCTAAGGATACTATTAAAATGTGTGCTAAACACGTTCCATTAATCTCTGTTGTCGTACATCATCATCAGAACCCTTCAAAATTCGTAGGTCTCAGTAAGTAGGCAATAACATTACCGCCTTGCAATATCCGATTCTAAGCCTCTGTTTGGAATTAAATTGTACGAATAGGGTACATATACATATATACAGAGTGATTCACAAGTTTTACCCCGGCTTATGGTACATATTCCTGGGGTTATTTCCTGCAAAATTTCCCTATAAACTTTTGGTCGATTTTCAATAGTTACAGAGTTACAATAGATTTTCGAAACGCATCAATGTGAATGCAGCGCTATGCTTCCCCCCTGGGCGACCTTGCATTCCAGTCAGCTGTGTCAGTAGATAAGCTGACCGGCTGGAAAGTTGCGCGATCCTAGGCAAAGCGAGTCAGTAGTGAAGAGGACTTTGGGTTGGTGACTATGTGAAGTTAAGATGACGTACACATTTTCAACTGAGGAATACGCCGATATGGTGTTTGTTTTGGGTGTATGTGATGGAAATGCGAGAGCCGCTGCTGCCGAATATCACCGGCGTTATCCTATTCGCAGGATTCCGAATCCTAAATCCATTAGCAGTACATTCAGCACATTAAGGCAAACTGGTTCTCTCTCCAGCGTTCGTATACAACACGAACGAAATCCTCAACATGAATTGTGCGAAGAAGAAACCATTCTCGATGCTGTAGAGCGCATTCCTCGTGCCAGTACAAGACGTCTAGCTCGGCGGTTTGGTGATTCTCAGTCCATGGCGTGGAGGACTCTTCGTGAGAACGGGCTGCATCCTTATCATTTACAACAAGTACAACACCTACAACCAGAAGACCGTGCTCTTCGTCTGCAGTTCTGCAGCTGGTTAAATGGAAATCGGCAGTTGTACCACTTGATTATGTTCTGTGATGAGGCACAATTTACACGTGACGGGGTCAACAACACTCACAACTTACATGTTTGGGAAGCGGCCTCCGTAGTCTAGGGGTAACGTTCCCACCTCGTGGAATTTTTAAGGGCGAAAAAATTCAGGGAACAAATCTTCCGGGAGGGACTTTAAGCCGTGGGTCCCGTGTCGTAGCTTTACGGCACGTAAAAGAAGCTCATGTCCCAAGGGGACCTCTGAGCCAAATTCAGGACATTTCCCGCCCAACAGTAGTCTCTAACGCCTCTTGTAGATGGGGGAAGCATCGAGATACCGCTGAGCCAGTAGAGGCCGAACTCGCTGGCTGAGTCGGAACTGATGGTACGCACCAGTACCGGTAGGGTATAGAGACTGGTAGAATATCACAGGGGGACGCACAATGGACCAATATCTTGTCTAAGTGCATGGGGAAACCCACCCTCTCCAATAACAGCAATAACAACAACAACAACAACAACAACATGTTTGGGCAGACAATAATCCCCGTGCCACGATAGAATCGAATTTTCAACACCGATTCAGTGTCAATGTCTGGTGTGGTGTTCTGTATGATCAGCTAATCGGGTCGTTCATTTTATTGCATTTAGGGCTGAATGAAGGACATTGTGTACCAGGTAAAGGTACAACACGTGAAGCGTTGCTTGAACGTATACTGGACGCGGCGATGACAATAAGGAACAGACGTGTGGAATTGCGAAATGCTACGAGCGCGGTTCATACGCGTGCGCCGCGTTGTGTTGACGTGGAGGGAGAAATTTTTTAAAATCTTATGTAAATCCAGTCGTCGTCTAAAGCACTACAGTTTCAAGGAAACATTGATAGAAGGGTGTGATATGCAACCATTGGTATATTTACAGAATGGGATGCTGAAAATTATGTAATTTTGTAACATAAAATCGATGAAAAATGTTGCACAAAGCAAAATTAAAAAATTGAAAAAAAAATGGTTTTAGAATGTTTCTTTCCTAAAGCATTAACGATTTAAAAAGTGTTTGTGTTGTATTTCTAATTTGTTTTGACTGAAAATCGAAGAAAAAAAGATTTTTCGCAAGTTTTCAAATTACTGTATCTCTTTAATTATGAGTCGGATACCATTAGTATATTAACATTTTTTGTTCCAAATTACCTCAGGAATGCCCTCCCTAAGTGGGGGTAAAACTTCGTGAATCACCCTGTATATATAGTGTATACACAGAAACAGTATACAAATTTTCAGAAATAGTTATCTTACTTATACACTAAACGTTCGCTGACGCAAGACCTATCATAGAATTATTCATATACAGTAGAGCAGAGACTTTAGGACTTGACTCCTGGGGCCTAGGATACGCATCATGCCTTCAAATTCCATAGATGAAGCAGAATTTCTTGAGCTGCTGATGCGAGTGGTAATTTCTGAAGGAGGATTTTCCGTCATGGATTTACTTTCTTATACGGTCCATATATAAAATGGACAGGACATAACACCTTATTTATTTCTATCTCTAAAGGCGTGTGGGTGTTAGAGAAGTTTACTAACTTCAAGAACTGCATGTCAGGTGGGGAGCGAGTGGCAAGGTTTCTGTAAACTCCAAGTGACTGACTTCATGGGGCTCACTCCTTCTTGGGAAGCCGTCAGTCACTCAGCTGCTTAAGAATTTCCCAAAATGTTATGGAAGCTGAAGATTCATTACCGTGTTCACATTCTCCGGTGATTCTGACCCGAGGCAGAAGAACCAGTCCCTACAAACCTATCTTATTTCTTTAAGATCCCTTTAATGTTGTCACGATTTAGGGGGGGAACTATTGACGGGCTATGGATTGGTTATTGGATTTATTGATCTCTTGTATACATCACTCGGAACTACATTTTACATACGTGTGATGCGTTTACCGAGTTGTTGCTTATAAACGGGTTGCATAATACTGTTGTTTTATTGTTGCTTTCGTGTATGTTGCGGGCGTTACCTAGCAAAGGCCGCCGTTTACAGTCACGACTTAGCAACGGCTTTATAATCCACAAAATTACCTTCCCGCCTACGCCTTTGTCTTCCAAATGATCTCGCTCTTTCTCACTTTCCCACCAAAATCCTATATGCATACCTCTTCTCCTCATGCATGCTACATGCCGAGCCTTTCTCATCCACTTTAACGTGATCATTGTAATTATATATGGCGAAGAGTGCAAGCCATGAAGCACCTCATTTTCTAGTTCCAACCACCTTACATTTCGTCACTCTTCGATCCAAATATTATCACCACCACCCTGTTTTCAAATACCTTGAGTCTACGTTCCTTCCTTAATGTCAGAGACCAAGTTTCACACCCATACAGAACCACAGGTAAGATTATATTTTTGTATACATATATTGTTTTTACATATATAGGCAGCTGACAAAAAGGCAGAGGGTTCATAACTGAATGGTAGCAAACATTACCTGAATTCAGTGTGCTCTTAATTTCCTCATTTAACATTTAGATTTGGTATAATTGTTTCCAAATAGGTATTTTAACTTCGCCAAGTTTAAAAGCAATCTGTAAACTCCGTCTTCACAAAAATAGGGAAGTGCAGGTCGGTCTGAGATGAAAGTGAGGACGTACCGGTGATAGTTCGATAATAAAAAATTTCACATCTCTTTCATTTTCACCATAGTAACTGATTCACATGCATGGTTTATGTACATGTGTAGAGATCCTCACATAAAGGACTGTACAGGATCCGTTTGCACTTCACTAATGCATACATGTTGTGATGTTCTAATAATTTTATCGTCTGATTTTATACGTCTCAGTACTCTCTCAAACGATTTATTTTTAATATTGTCACGATGGGTGTGCTTATAGAAGATTTTGGATTCGTGAATAGATTTGTTGACCACTTACAGGACATAACTACAAATAACTATAACACTATTTCCACATTTTGCATTTCACTAGAACACGCAGTCTAGTGTTCTCAATCTTTTACTAGATGTTTCCTGGTAACGGCTCCAACAATGGCTATTCCTCTGTCTCCGGCTTAAGCTCTCTCTTCACAGATTCGCCTACAGAACTGACTAAGCTCTAACCTTGTCTCTTACTTGCAATATCTCAGCAAGGGCCACGTAGAAAACAACTCTTCTATTGTTCCTTTCGTGTCTGTTGCTGCGAGTACGTGTTTATCGAGCCGTTGTCCAGAAACGACCTAAGTATATCAGCCCATTTCGCAGTCATTGCATAGTAACGGCTCTACACGCTAAAATATAAATATGCAACAGGATTTATACGTACATGAAACATTAATTATCATGTTTGTAAAATTAATTAATTGTTTGTTTGTTGTTAACGTTTGTAAAATTAAGCTTCCTGTTTGTCTCTGATTCTTTGCATTTTTACGAGGATATCCAGCTGACGAAGGTTATTTAGCAATTGAAACATGCAGTTAAATGGACTTTATCTGTATAAATAAAGCTTGTATGACGGTTTGCATAAGTAGGATATAACATAATAAAAAGTTTAGATGTATGCTTCTACGCTCCAGTAACTTCCTGGAGAAACGGAGAGGTAATTAAAACTCATGAAAACAAACATATAACATATGGTTTTATTAATCTCTATATGTCACTTTAATTAAATAGATGAAAACCGGATATCATTCGTGAGACCTTTTGCAGTAAAATAGACATCAACACCTGGGAGAAAATAGGCTGAACTCTCTTTCAAGAAGCCACATTTTGTGATATTTTAAATTTTTTCATGAATCCCATTGAAACGAAGCATGGAGACTCCTTTTAAGCCTCTTAAAAGCCGTGTCCTCTCAGTGTTAATTTAAATCAATTTAGATGCATTTGTCTAAATAATAATAAACTCTACAGTAATAAGATTTGGCAAAAATGTATTGGAGAATTGTCTATGCCTGCTGGCTTGCTACCAGGTTGATTTTCATACAAATATTTTCACTATTTTGACTTGTTTATGCACAATAAAAATCACTGTAACTTCAGCACATATGTTTCCTATGTCTTCACTAGTTGTTTCCTGGTAACAGATCCTAACAATGCCCTCTGCTAACGTCGCCAGCTGGCGAATATCCCAAACTGACTCATTGCTCCAGGTCTAAATCCCAGGCTTGCGGCCATCTCACACCAACCTTCTACTCTTCTCTTTACTGACTAACTGCAGCTCACAACTTGTCCATCTTATAACATCTCGAGACGAACCTCGTAGAAAACACCGCTCCTCATCGTACTTAAATCGTTTTCTTTGGAACATGTTTGTTTGCGCAGCCGTTACTCAGCAACGGCTTCTGTATATTTGTTTTTGTCGCGGTCGTTGCTCAGCAACGGGTCTACATGCTACAGTATATTACATTAAACGCATTATGGGTTCATTTATGAAGAACTGTAAACAGTAGTGTAGAAAATATATCTAATGTCGTTGTGCATTATAGTGTCATGCCACTAAACAAGACGTGTCACAAAATAAGGGTAGATTCACAGTGCATATGGAATAAGTTATAAAGTAATATTGATGAGTAATTAGAGTGTGGTGGACTTAACAGTTAACAGCAGGTACAGTATACCTTTAACAGAGTTGAGTTCAAAAGGGGACCTTAATCCTGTATTCTTTGTACAAAACTTACGACTTGTCTAACGAGGAATCTTTATAAAATTTGTAGTTTTATGTATGTACACACAAGCAGTATTTATTATTATTTTTTATGGCTGGAAAAAAGTCATAATGGGGTCGTCGGACTCCTTTTCCCCTACCCGGCTATTGGAATTACATGCAGCAGTAATAATGTGGAATTACGGCCAGACTTGCAGCTGAGTCCCCGTGCCATTACTGCGAGCTTGTTAAATTTCACTGCCGCGGCCATGTTTTGTATGACAAATACACGCGATATACTGTCCGTTTTTTTAGACGTGGCCGTTCTAGAAAAGTGCGCATTAAATTTGGTCGAGTCCATTCATTTAATATAACGATTGTAGGGTGTGTATGGTCTAGTGCAGGACATTCTTTAGAGTTAATCACCCTACCTCCGTCCCCCAGTGCAAGCATAACCTCTGTCTCCCCAAATCTTGCTCACTGTTCCTTATGCGAAACCTAGAAGCAGAATTCTGCCTGTACGTAGCTACAATTCCTTAAGAATTATTCGTAAGCATTTTATTACGATGTATCCTGAATTTGCAAATAGGTTTCGTGTCTAGCATTAAGACACCTAAGTAGGTATGTATTGTGACATGACGCCTGAAAGCCTGAATAGTTCGTTGCTAGGCAACGACTCTGCAAACAGGTTCCTGCGGAAATGAAAAAGCAGGCAACAATAGAATAACTCCCGTTCCCTTTACAACGGTGAGGCAAACACACCTCTATATCAAAAGAGGAATTGTTAGGAAAAGGAGTTTTCTGTTCGGGCCGACCCAAGGTTATGTAACGAGGATTTCAGGCCAGCTGAGAGACAGAATTGAGTAAGTCTGTTCAGATGGGAGTCGAAGATGACAGAAGAAATGGCAAAGAAGGAATTATACTGTGCAATGAAGACTTCATATGTGCTGTAATATCAATGAAACTGTTATCGAGAGTAGTGTGACGTATTTGCGCTATGCAGGACACTCCCTCCACCGCCAGCGGTGACGTAACAGCATCGGAGCGCTTCCGCCACTACGGTAACAGGCCAGTCAACACTCCGCCCCACTCCCCCGCGGTGACGTAACAGAACTTCCTACTTTGACGTAACACGGGACACCGCTGTCGACACAGGCAGCAGGGAACGATATAAAAAGCCGGCTGAGCAGTGTGTGTAGAGTGTGAGATCAGGAGTGACACAGTGTGGATCGTGAAGTCGCCGAGTGCAGCAGAAGTCTAGCAGTCGCCGAGAGCAGTGGATGTATAATTGTGATACTGCTGATGGCAGTAATTGTAATTGTGAATTGTGTGAGTATAAAAGCGAATGTGCAATAAATTCGCTATATCCAATACGGCGTGCAGTTATTTGTCGCATTACATACACCCAACACGTGATAGTATGTTAAAATCCGTTGCTAGGAAACGGATAGTGAAGACTGTAATAGAATGACACTAATATATGCAGCAGTGCGCAGATTAGCAGTAGCGTTGTACTTGACTGTAATTCCGAGTGTTGTATACAAAGTGTAAATAAATTCAATCATCCAATCCATACCGCGTCTAATAGTCACCCATACACGTGACAGTAATCTCAGTATGACTTGGTGCATATGCTTCCCAAGGTCCTGGAAGATGTCTCAATTTATAGCATGTAAATGAACGAGAGATTTTTATTCGATTTACTGTAATTCAACTTATGATATGAATGTCAGGAACATATTCGAATCATAAGTCAGGTGTAACCCGTGTTCAAGCATGTTGTAATGTCTGTGTAGTTCGCAGGATAGGTGTTTTCGTACGGTATTGTTTGTAATGACAACAAAGGTACCTGGGGTCATGCCTATAAACTTGATCCCCAGGTTTCACTACCGATTGACAGAGACATATCAATGCCACAAAGAGAGGAATGGAGAAAACTTGCACGCAATATATCTCCCGCCGCGAGATGATACATTCCACAAATTGCTCACCTGGGGTATTTGTCATGCACATACCTTTGATCGAATTATATTCAAGAAATAATAATAATAATCATACGTGTGGTAAAACGAGTTGTAAACGTCATACGGCGTGCTGTGTCTTTGTGTACGGACTTGAATGACTAGCATGCACATTCCACAATATGTTGTTTAGGTGAACTCAAGCCTGAAGCGGAATTTCCTGTTTTTAAGAGGTAATAGATATATGTTGAAGGAGAAATGTTCTTTGGTTTTGTATATCTGTCTCACTCTGTTAATTAATTATAGCATCTCGCGAAATTGTTACCAAAAAATTACACTCATATTTGTAAACATAAAGATATTATTGTCCGGTCACGGTAGCCTAGCGGTCTAAGACATGCATTGTCTTTGATCGCTTGGAAGCCGGCATCGTGGGTTCGAATCCCACTCAAGACATGGATGTTTTGTGTTTGTGTGTGCGTTTTCTACTGTTTATGTAAAGGTAGAGGCCTTGCGATGAGCTGATCACCCACCCAAGGAGTCCTACCGAATGTCTAACACCTATTAAACCAAGTGAAATGGAGAGTTTCATGGAAGTAGGCCCAGGCCCAAATTGGGGCTGTAGCGCCGAAGTAAATAAAAATATTCTTATGCTTAATTAATTAAACACCGCACCATGAGGATAAATGGGGGAGTTGAGATATAGCTCCACCATTCTTGACATCGGCAATAGACAGAGGTGAGTGGTCTGCTTCACTCCCGGCTGCTTTACTTCCGGGCATATCGCCCCCGGTACCCATTGGACTGGAGTCTGGGCGAGCCTCAGAGCTCGTACGGATGAGGTGCAGGAAAGAAGAAACTTGCATCTGCCGGAATTCGAACCCCTGTCAACCAGCCCATAATCCTTCGCTATACCGGTTGAACGAACTATCCCGAATCCTTACTTTTATCTGTATAAGGAACTAGTATTAACCTAATATGCTAGCAATAACGCGATATATATACGTATATACTCGTAATATTAATTTCGAAATTTGTCTCTACAGATATGGGTCAGGTAATCAGAAAATAAGAATAAAACTAAGAAGAGCTCTATCTCTTGACTATGACGCCGTATAGTCCATTCAAAGTAAACAGAGCTTTCTTAACAACATGTCGCTTCCAGATTGAGGGTTTTTTTTTTTTCAGTGGCTCTTCCAGACCGTTCAGGGTCCTGGCCTCTTATTCAGTTCCGTAAACATTTTTCACAGCTGGTGGGACTCCTTGGACGGGCGATCACCCGTCGCAAGGCCTCTACCTAAACACAGGACAACACAAACACACAGTAAATGCATACCATGCCTTGAGTGAGATTCGAACCAACGATCCCAGCGTCCAAGTGAGCGAAGATAGTTCATGCCTTAGACCGCGAGGCCACTTTGACCGGCCCTCAAACTTGAGTGTCGAAGTATATAAGGCAAGCAAGAAACCAGTATGATTCAAAATAAAGCTTCCCGATTGGCTTATTCCTCGACCCTGAAGACGGAAGCAAGATGTTCCTCAGAAACGCTGCTTGAGTTGCAGTGAACTACAAGGTGTTCGAATCAAAGAAGATAGAACTCCTCGTATTCACCGCCGTGAGAACCACAGATCCTACAAGAATAACACTACAGGAATAACACTACAAGAATAACACCACAGGAATGACATTACAAGAATAACAGCACAAGAATAACACTACAAGAATAACAGCACAAGAATAACACTACAAGAATAACAGCACAAGAATAACACTACAAGAATAACAGCACAAGAATAACACTACAAGAATAACACAAGATGACGACGAAGTGAACTTTATATGAAAAATGACAGTTATATACAGTAAACATTCGATATAACGGACTAATGAGGGGTTGTCCGTTATCGTCGATGTCTGCTTTAACCTCTATAACCACAGGATACACAACGAATACACACAATAAACGTAGAAACACACACTGTGATTGTGTAAAGGTTTTTGTATTGGAGCTACTTCTTTGTAAATTGTTTTCTAACTACAAGACCTTTTTAATGTCTCAGCGTCTCTAGAAATTTACAATTGTATACAGCCATATTTTGTACGTTATATCCGAAATCCGTATTTAAAGCTTTTTATGCATTATAGGCAATGGATTAATAATTAGCAGAAGGAAATTGCAGGACTCACAGAATCTCCTACTTCAGCAACATTTCATTCGCTGCCAACCTCACGTGAATCACTTGGGATTGAAACAGGGGCTCTACGTTGAGAAACCACCGCTTAACCGCCTCAGCTCACTACTCGGAAATTACCCGAGTGGAGCTTCGGACTCACAACTTCGTAACGCAGATGGTGACTGATTATGTGAGATCTCATGTTCTCAGAGCCGTGAATATCACAACTGCTGCCGTGCAGTCCAGTAGAAAGTTACCAACATTTCGAAAAAAAAATGCGTAGAATATTTTTCTACCCTGAAGATGGAGGCATTAGGTCCATTTTTATAGTCTTGCCTAAAGTTATCAGCGTTTTTGATGAATATGTTGCCACTATCTTCAGTGTAGAAGCCTTTTCCATACTTAAGGTGGAGGTAGTTTCTTTAAAGATGGAAAATTTTGTACCTTGAAGATGGGCGAACAAGTTTCTACGAAATGTTTCCGTTACTTCCTATCAAACGACATGATGTCACATCCCAGAAGAGTGGTAATGCACTGCCTTTAGAATCCTACGTCTCATATAATCATACTTTATCTCCATTGTGAATTTATTTCATATCTGAAGTTCCACATTTGGATGAATTCCAAATATTATGGATCATGTCATAGCTGAGGCTCGTCACCACGGAACCTCGGGTTCAAACCCGGGTGACTTCATATGAGATTAGTTGCGGCCAAGGAGAAATATTGCAGTGTTTTAGGCGGGTTTCTTCGATTGTTCCTCCAATTCATCATTCTACCATTGCTCCATACTCATTTATAATCTCCCCGACGTTTGAGATATGTCTGAACCCTATTACATTCTCACTCTCTAAGTTATGAGCTTTATATCTGATAGAGAACGTAGTTACAGAATGACGAAGTAAAACTTAATTAACAAGGAACTTAGTTATATATCTTCTGAGACAAGTGTAGAGCCTATATCATCAATCACCTAGAATTTTTCTAAACACTCTAAAAGTATGTTCTTTTCTTCATAGATTATTTGACTGTACTGCATTAGGAACCTATTCTGGAAACTCAAGTGTCCAGCTGTTTCGAGCTTTGTAGTAAGCGATACGTTGACTTCAGTTCTGAAGAGAGCATTATTCGTGTGATCACATTCTTCGCATGTCAGTGCTTTCTTCTCTTAATGTTGCTGGCTGGGAAATGACTTTCAGCCTCACTCAGTTCCGACAGAAACACGAGGGAACTTCAAGACAAGTACGACTCGAATTTCTGAATTGAACATGATTAATAATCCCCCTGCTGCTGCAAGTGACCGCAGTGTAATTGGGATACTCAGCTCAACAGAACATGTCAAATACATGCTGGGATCTGATAGGGGAATAAAAACGACTGATTTAATTTGTGTAGAAACCAAGTTATGCATTAAAGAGAACCCCTTTACTACTACACTCTCTTTGGCCGTCATCGTTACTAATCTGAACCTGGAGGCTTGATGTTGAAGGTAGCGTCACGCTTAACCCATAACACGCAGAGCCAAAGTTGCCGGCTTGTTGTTAGTCAGGTAGTTAGTATTTCTATTAATAGATGGCATCATGTGTGACATAACGATATTTAGAAGAAGGAACAGTCTTTTATATGATATATACCCCTTGCTGTATGAAGGTCATTTGAGATCAATATTGGGGATTTCTTCTCCAACTGCTCTTGCCATCATCAGTCTCAGACGTTCTAGTTTGAAGTTCCATAGCAGGACTTAATAGTGACAATATTTAATATCACTTTAGAATATTCTCTCTTTAATTTGTATTGACGTCTTATAAACTGTTCGATGAATTAAAAAAAACACATTTAGATTTACGACATTTCGGTTTATAATTACCATTAGATATACTTGGCCCTCAAGATAGAACAGATAATAAAATAGTTCTTTATATAATATACATTAAGAAGACTTACTTCGGATAGTGCGTCTGAGCGGTCTGAGCTATGCATGAGAGTTGCAGTGCTGCTTCCTGAAGATATCAACATTCTCTTCCAACGGACCGTTAAACTTGTAACGGATTATGGATTGTACTTGAAACGTGATTTATTATGAAGCCTTCATAAATTATTTTTAAATGAAAATTCTTTCCATTTCAAGATTCATTAGACTTCATACTATTCGACGCTATAATAATCTAGATAATGAGAACATCCCGAAATAAGCCACGAGAAAGATGTTCTAGTGTCTATATTTAGCCGTTAAATCACTTGTTTTTACAGCAAATATTTTTTCAATTTGTCAATATGGATTATTCGTGAATTTCGTAAAATTCTCAAAGTAAAGAAATTAATTGCCCTAAACAACGTCACAGACTGATACTGTAGCGTATAGAGCCGTTTCTGGGCAACAGCTCGGTAAACACGCTCTCGCGGAAAAGGATACGCCTACAACAATAGAGATACTTTTGGATATGGCGTTTTCTACTCGGTCAGTGCCCCACATCAACAAGCCTGCAACTGTCGTACAGTAATAAAGATCTGGTCTTAAGCCCCAGATGGATGTTTATTCCAAGGCAGACTCACCGACTGACCGTCAGTTGTAACGTAACTTTGGCTTTGTCTTGAAGAATACTTCAGTTGGAAGGGAGTCACCGTCCAGAGAGAACTTGAGCCAGGAAGCAGAGGAATTTCCATTGTTATAAGCCGTTACTAAGAAAGGTGCAGTGAAGGTATTGCAGGCTGGAAAGGACTTAGCGTGATTTGTGAAGTGTGGAAATCAGCAATTGCGTTATAATTAAGTGGAGTTACGAGTTGTATGATGAAGTGGTCAGTACATCCAATATCCAATATTAAACTCCTTCGATAGTCACTCTAACGCGTGACAGTACTTATAATGAAGACGCAATACATTTTCCTTGAGACAGGGTCTGAATTTGTAAATATAATGGCAAGATATATTATTTCTCAACATTTTATACAAATGCTGGATTTTTGTTAAGCTACTGCTACAAGTAATTAATCTACTTGAATCCCTCGAAATCTTTAATGACATTTATTGTACAGCATGTCCCAAACGTCCCTTAAGTTAGAAATTTTGGGAAATAAAATAAACTAAAACGAGGCCTGTGTCAGAATCCATTCTACACCTTTCATTACATGTCTTAGAAACCAATAAAACGGGGCTATCTTATGAAGTATAGACGTATAATAACTTAATTACTATTAGCTCTATTTTAAGTTGCGTCTGCGGCCCTTTAAGTGAAAGTCACTTTTGCTGAAATTTCAATTACTAAACACAAGATGGTATAGCGTTTTATGATTCAGGTCTGTGGAATAGATTACAGTTTCTAATATCATAATACAAAGTGGTAAGAAATATATGTTAAACGCTCTGTGGTAGATAGATGGGTTCAGTCTGATCATATTTTATTAATACACCAATGTCCGGAAACGCTTCTTTTTGGCACTGAGGATTACAGAAGTTTCCGAGAGGCTGCATAAGTTTTACGAGATGTTATCGTTGTTTTACATTATAAAGTTGTTCAAAATGGCGGCAGAGAACTTCATTGCATGTTCTGCACCGCCTGGTCGTGTTCCCNTGAACTCTTTGAAAGATTCCCGGCATTTCTCGGACGGTTCCAGCTGCTACTACAATTCTTGCCACACGACCAGGTTGTGTCTCCACTGGAGTCTCGTACACCAGGCTTTGCATGTACCCCCAGAGAATGAAATCCAGTGGAGTCGAGTCATAGGAGCGAGAGGGCCAGGTTATTGGGCTTCCACGTACAATCCACCTGTTGCCAAAGGTTTCATCCAAATACTCACGGACGATATTAGTGCAGTGTAACGGGGCACCATCATGCTGGAATCCCATTTCACGGCGGACTTCCAAAGGCACCACTTCCAGCAGCTCAGGTAAGGTCTCTTGGAGAAATGTTATATAAATGTCACCAGTAGGCCACAGAGGTAAGAGGTAATGACGTCCTTATTCACATTTCAGAGGCCCTAGCGCGTAAACAAAGCGTTTCCAGACGTGGGTGTATTAACAAAATGTGATCAGATTGAACCTATCTATCTACCACAGAGCGCTGTAACATAATGTGACATACCGCCAGGAAGGCCAGACGATAATACGTCCATCACTGGTCAACGGCTAGCAATTCCTATGCAGCAATTCCTAGGAAATCGTTGCCCCAGAAATGAAAGTATAACAGTGGGATTTCCAGCCTTATTTACAAATGAGTTGTTTGAGGCAGACACGTATTCCCGCGGCATCTGAAATTAACCCTTCCGCAAGGTGTTCTCTATTCAGTATGAATGCGGGATATAAGTGTTCGTATCCGACAAGAAGCCACATAACGAGAGTACTCGTCAGTGTTGACCCTTGTGGAGGCGGGGTCGAATACCTCCACGGTGACCCTGCAAGCCGTAGGAGGCGACGAAAAGAGAAGTCTCGAATCCGAGAGATTCAAATGTGGTCGCGAGTTCGAAGGGACTAGGACCCAAGAAACACTGCGCTGGCAAGGGCCAGCAGCATATACAAGAGACAGACCCGTCCTCTCGTCAGAGAGGGGGCCCCACAAAAACAAAACCGTAATTGTCAAATAGTAATAAATATCTGGTCACGAGCCCCACATGGGGCTCCACACCAAGACTTACTGACTGACTGACTGACCGTCAATCTCAATGTGACTTTGACTTGAGACCGGCAGAGTTCGTATCCGACACGAGACCAGTAGCGTTCCTATCCGACACGAGACTAGTAGAGTTCGTATCCGACAAGAGACCAGTAGAGTTCGTATGCGACGAGAGCTAAGGACAGTTGAACTCCGAGCAGAGCAGAAGACACGTCACCGAGAATACAGGTGCGAGAGTGTATAAAACTGAAGAAAGAAGGTCCGAAGACTTTATAAGTTCGAATAATTGTATTTGTGAGTGCAAGGAGCGATCGTCCAATAAATATTCGTCCAAATTTGAGACCCATAAAATTTCTTGTCACGTTGCCTAGGAAACACGAGACAATACATTTATTTACACCCTGTATAGTCAGACGATCTGTTATATATATAGTTAGATTAATATTACATTATCTTTGGAATTAAAGTTGACATGACAGTGTTAAGTTTTCTTAGATGTAATGCTGCTTGGTGTCTTTCTACCAAACTACACTGACTCACATAAAGAAGAATATTATTATTGAAATTCGAAGCGATGAGAGCACGAAATCTCACAAAATAAGGATGACTTCTTAATAATGCAGGACACTTTTTTTCTAATTTCAAGATTTTAATCTTAGGAATTTCGCTGTTTAATTTCATCAAAGTGACCTCTCTAATGATATAAATCACTCAAAGCTTCTTTGTGAACCCGTATTTTGCGAACATAAACACAATGAACAAGTAATGCAATTACAATTTCTCTTATACTACAGTTGGAGAATAACCTCTTAAAATTTATTAAAAGGTTTTAATTAAATTTTTGGAAGTAATGGCGACAAATTTCAAGACGAATATTCCTCACTGCTCCAAAAATCTTTCAGTCTTAACTGTTGCTTTTGTTTAGCTTCGCACTATTCAAACAGAGAGTAATTAATTATAGTATGAAGATGATTTTCCTACGGTAATTAGTAAAGTCGTGGACAGAACCTGTAAATGTGAGCTCCAAGGTGCTTGGATTGCCTCTAGCAGTTAGTAATTATAGTCTATTCAAATGCGTTCTATTGTTTCAGAATCACACGATTCAACACTAACAAAGCCTACAAATTATATTTACTATGAGAGATATTCGAAATAATTTATGAAAATGTATATATTCTGGATTATAATACTGTGTAGTGCAGTAAAAGTTCATCGACGTTTCGGAGAGAAGTACTGCTTCGTTATTCAGGGCTAACAAGACGCTAAGAAATTTACAAGGAAGAACCAAGCACCAAGGTGAATGCTTGCTTTTAATTCCTTGCTTATCATATCTTAAACTCTGAAGCTGGAGGCGGTACATAACTCCGAAGCGTCAATAAATTTCTTCCGATTTACATCGCTAAAAATCCCTTACGATAGTATTTCTCATATGAGCAATCCTGAGAACATCAGATATTCTATTATAAATTATTTTTTCAACTTCACACTTTAGGTCTATCTCAAGCTTCTAGTGCTCTCAGACTCTGATATCTTTAACAACCAGAATTTTTCTTGATGTGCTCCTTATGCTTAGCTTATTTCTTCTATATTATTCTTCACGACCTTACCTATTCTGAGTGAAGGCTTCTTATTACGAAATCCTGTCCAATTTATTTTGGTGTGAAATAAGTAATTGTAGTGGTATAGTCAAGACAAACAAATGTCTTCATCCGAATCAAGGTATGCATGAAATAAATCATCAAAGATAATGTATTTTATAAAAGGCTTCAGTAACTATTACATTTCATGACTAACATGTCTGCAAGATATGTGGACAAACTTGTATATTAAAGTCTTATGAAGCACTTGAGGCAGTAACATAATAATTAAAATCACTTGTTCTGTCTTCATCTTCCTCATCAGAGCGTTTCTATACTACATTCCCTGTTCGGAAGCAAACCACACTATTGATCCTACACTACTTTTCATATGCTTTCCCTAGCATCTGTCCTTGGAGCCTGTATTCTAGTGCTGCTCTGGACGAGGAACAGTCTTGCATCCGTTGCATAACTGTCAGTTCATTTCCAAATTTCGAGGTTCATGCTACCTTTCTAAAGTTTCTATCGAATGTTTGTATTTAGCATAATTTCTCTCATTCTTATTCCACCTAAGCGCTAAAGGAGGGGAAGAGGAATGCATATAGGATATAGGTGGGAAAGCCAGAAGGAAAGAGACCACTAGGAAGACCAAGAAGTAGTGGGTGGATAATGCTAAAATGGATCTTAGAGAAATAGGAAGGGAGATATTGACTGGATTGATGTGGCTCAGGGTAGGGACCAGTGGAGGGCTCTTGTGAATACGGCAATGAACTTTCGAGTTCAGTAAAATATTAGGAAGTTCTTCCTACTCAACTGGCGACGTCTCAAGAAGGGCTCATCTCCATGAAATTAGTTAGTTAGCTTACCGCACCTAATGTTCTGAATAGTCTAATGTTTGCTCCTTTAATACCCTATACACTTCACTCAGAGGCTTTTCTTACCAGTGAAATTAATGGGATATTACTGCCATTAGAATACAGTATTATTGCTGCTCATGCACTTTGGCTCGTTCTTTTGGTCCGCATCTTCTCTTATTTACTGAAGGACTGTTTCCTTTTTTCTCCGAGAAATGTCTCTGAAGAGAGATGTAATGAATAAAATGCAAATCATTCGGAAATGGAGAATAAAGAGAGAAATAAACAAAAGCAGGAAGAAATGAGGAAAGAGAAATGAAGTTTTATTTACATCACATCTGATCACCTTCAAGATGAGAAATTCCGACATTTCTCAGGGATAAGTCAGTTTCGATGACAATATTCTCTTGATTTGTACTCTCAAATTACTCTTCGTCTGCATTTATAAATATCAAAACTTTTGAAGTAAGAAATTGGATGGCATGTACGTGTATAACTTAAAGAACAGCGATGATATAATTTAAAATTTTAAATTAAGGCTGTTAGAATCTGGAGGCCCAAGGAAGAGAAAGAGGGAAATAAGGAAAGAGAAAGAAAATAAAAGGAACTTCACAAGGCGTCTGCATTATAATCTCATTGTCACTAAGATTTGCTTGTCACTGACACACAGTCAAAATTCCGTTGTAAAACTTTGTACGCTACTAACGCTTTTGTCTTTTCTTGCAGTCGTGCCGTTAACGTTTCTTTCCTTTTATATGTCTTTTGTTTACTTCGTCGAATTCAGTAGCAAAGAGCAGATTCTGTGTCTATAGAGGAGATGTGATAAGAACATTCCTATGAAGAAAGCAGTCTTCTTGGATTTGGCACCGTGTATATGTGGTGTTAACCGACGTTTCGGAGGAACGTATCGCCTCCATCTTCAGGGTAGAAGAAAAAATATAAGAAATCTGCAAAGCGAAGAGACCGTGAAAGCCTCAAATATTACAAGAACATTCCTAATTTATTATTTTCTTGCAATAATATAATGAGGTTCTCCTCCGTAATGTATAAAATTCAAGAATTTTCGGTTCCTTATAAATGCTATGATCCACAAGATACTGATCCCAAAACACGGTTATTGTTTTTAAATTATAATCTTCTGAGTTGTGACACTCTGTGTTATTGTAACGGAATATCTGAGACTGATGAAATGCTAAAGAATATCACGACCATAATCTCAATTAGTGTCAAGCTAACCGCCGTGTCGAATATACCGAATATTTTCGAATATATCAAACCTTCGGTCATTGTTTGAAAGAACGGAAGTTAGTGGAAGTAGGACTTAACGAAAAGTAACAGTGGTAGGAAGATATGATCAATTTCATATTCGAAGATAATTCTTGAAAATTAAGAGGTCACAAGCAGACGGAAATTTTAAGACACTATGATCATTGTGAAGAAAACTAAAACTTCAGAGATTTGGAGAAGATTGATTTCCATAACTTGGTAAGGAAGAAATATTTGGAAAGAGAGTGGGACAAATAAATCGATATTTAAAAAAGATTGTTTTATTTTTTAAGCTCTTAGAAGTGTTATATCTTCAAAATTTTCCAAAAATATGAAGTTTATGTTATTTCCGCAACATGGAAGACGAAACATTTAAAATAATCATAAATTATATGAATTTTGAAAAATTGAGGACAATTAAAATGTCTTTTTTATTAGTTGTAATTTAATTACATTTTTACTTTAATATAATTTAAATAATTCTCGATAAATTCATTGCTCCGTTGGATACGCCGGTGAATGCTCAGTGACCTACTGCGCAAACCTAACCTAACCTAACCCATACCAAGCCAATCACTGGAACGTCTGCCGGAATGGGGAGGGGGGAGGAGGAAACGCAAGACATTGCGTAATAGTCGACTGCGCAGACATAATCTGACAACCTAAACTTCTCTAACCCGTAATGTTGTTTATCTTCCACTCAGCTCATATTTCATATGTGAAATAAATCAAACTGTGTGGAACACAGTGTAACACCTGTCTGTTAGGGTACAGTATAGGCAACAGAATTTGGCCGTTCTTGTCTTAACCTCCCGGACGTACGAAGGTGGTCATGTTTTAGTGACAGTGTTACTAGGAACGAACAGCAGTGAGAGAAGCAAGTACATTCGATGGGAATATTCTCTGTGGGCCGACATGATCCTGGCCCCCACCTTCCATGTTAGATTACTTCACCCCTTGAATATTTCACTTCCATCCAAGGGTCTCCTGGAGTAACAACCCGATGCCTCTGTTCCATTCAGTGGTAAGATATTCCCAAATGCAATTTCCCTCCACCGTCGATATGAGATGGGGGCACTTGCAACAGGATATCCCCGCTGCACTCTCTCATTGCCGGTATGTGCGCCTCTCTTGTGGCCCAACCCTTTCGAATGTGAACCTCCCATACCACTCCTCATCTCAAAATTTAATTCTCACGTAATAGATTTCAGTGTTTTTCCCTCTAGAGTTCGTTTATTGTCTTTTTAATAAATATTTGTAATGAGACATGAAACGACTCAGTTGGGAGTATGATGTCATTTAAGGGGATAGTATATTTAGTCTTGCTTCATATTTCAAATATTGTTTTATGTTAACTCGAGCGAGAGCGCATGAATTTTCTCTAGAGTAGCTGCAAATGTCGGTAATTTCCATTAGGCATCAATACTGGGCCCAGAATGAATTGCTTTTGATTTCTTGAGAACCAAAAAATGGGAGTAATATTATTTTTGTCATTCTTTGGTATCTTATTTCATCACGTATATCATATTATTTATGTTAAGAAGTTTAAATTTACAGACTCTGCCTCATTTTAATTTGCTTTATTTGTCCTACACCTCTCTTTTCCCCCTTGTTCATCATTTCTATGTCCTCGTGCTGTTTCTTATCTTCATGCGCTCTATGCTTTTCTTTTCATTTCATTTATAAATTACGAGTATGTCTCTAATGGTCCTCAGAATACCGCATATTTCATACTCAAATTTACATATCCATTTAGTCAGAAGATCACGATTTATAATTCGGACACGGAAAGTCGTGGTCGCATGGGTGTCTCTCTGCTTCATAATCTGGAGGCCACAAGTTCAGATCTCGCTCCCAGATTCCTTATCCTTTATACGTTCTGGTGATATTTCTCAGTTCCTACAGGCAGATAACTGAGCAGGTTTGTGTAGCAACGCTCTAAACTTGTATTTGGGAGATTCTCAGCTCTACTCTCAGCTGGAAAACTGGCTATTCTGAAACCATTCATGATTTTTCTCAATGTTTCCAGGCAAGTGTGAGGATAGTACCTCCATTAATTCACGACTCCTTCCATCAAAATAATTTCCAGTCTAGCATTCGCCAATCTTGCCACAAGGCGGTCTGTATTCTGAAATAAGGCAGTGTCAAATAGACGGGGATCAGTAGGTAAATTCAAATATGAGAGTTCAAATTAGGCAACGATCGCTTTCTTCCATATCCTTTGAAATTCTTTACTCGGTAATAAGCCTCATATTCGGCGCTATATAGTCGTACCTGAACTATTTATAAACTTGCTAAATAAACATATAAATTGCATAAAATCCAGACGCTGTCCTTCATTTTAAATTTAAACCTAATGCTCCCTCGACAAATGCGTGGATTGTTAAACATGAATGATGGAAAATTGGGTGTGTTCAATCAGCTTTGAAGCATAAAGTAGAACTTATGTGCTCCTCCAAGGTAGAAGTTAGAAAAATGATAGAGTTTTGCATCCCCTATACAAGGGTAGGAGAACCAGTACCCTGTTACTTACCAGCAGGGGCTAAAGGAGGATTTTCTTCCCTTTTATCTCTCTCTGTCTTACAAAGAAATGCACCCTTCGTTTCTTAAATGGTTTCACCCCCATCGTATGTATTAAATGTATGGGAGAGAAAACATATTGGATGTCGTTATTCGTAATTTCAAATAGTTAATATGCACCCCGCAGTGCCCCTATACAGGACCCCATATATGACTAAAATGAAATTTCACTGCGAAGACTTCTAACACTTCCGAGGGAACAAGATTCCCTTCTGAGAAGGAAGGCCTGCATCTTCCAGATCAAGTTCAGTTTCTAATAAAGTGGATGGGCTGAGGTGACCATTAGGTCGTGCCGTAGCTCAGGCTGTTGGTCGCCGGCTTCCCACAGCGGCGGCCCGGGTGCGAGCCCAGGTCATGTAATGTAGGATTTGTGGTGGGCAAAGTGGCACTGGGGCACGTTTTCTCCGAGTACTTCGGTTTCCCCTGCCAATTCTCATTCCACGGACTGCTTCACATTCATCATCATCTATTACATCCGGGGCTGCTACAATAGGTCCACTTACCAAGTGGACTCAGTCTCACCCCACCCAAAAGAAATTAAAGAAGGTGACCATTCCACGTCGTATAAAACTTACAAATTAGTTTTTGTATTTCCTGTTGCTGTAAATATACGTCGTGAAGCTCTGATCAGGCAGCACATTAACACATCCTCGGACTTTAAGTCTGTGGTTTCATCTTTGATCCAGAAATTGGCTGGTTCCTAATTAAGGAAGATAAAAAGGTAAAGCTATCCCTTTAACATGGCTAAGGTAACATAATTGTAAGCTTCTTTCTAAACTACCAATGTCAGAGGGGCCAAGATGCCCTGTCTGTGCTTTCAGCCAGGTAGACTCTGGTGTGTTATAAGGGTAAGGAGCGTAACTAACTAGCACGTTGGAATAAGTCCTTGTTGAGAAGCAAATAAAATTACTTAACAAATTCAACAAATTATCAGGAACGTGTGGGTTCATTACCATGTTCGCAAGAATCCGCCAAATGTTAAAATTGATAACATAGTGATCTTTTATCGTGATGCGGTGTTAGCCCCCCCCCCCACTTAACCCCAAGATTTGAGAGGCTACTAATTATCTGTAGTCCTTCGCTATCAATTCAACGTATTCGCAAGTTCAAATGATCCTTCACTGTGAAAATATTTAAATTATGAAACTCTCATGGAAGGCTCGCTATTGGAAAGCTTCTTAAAGTCCCGAGTGACCAAGGCGACTTTCGAAATTCAGATTTGCAGGATGTAGCCTGCTTTCTTTCTAGTGATGTTGGACTTTGGCATTTGCTATGATATAGCTAGTTACTGCCGTCTAGAGGCAGCAAATATGAACATCATACGCCTATGGGCAGGATTATGAACAGAGTATTGACATATGAAGAACAAAAGAAATGTACTTTCTCTAGTTTCTTTCTAGTCTTTTATTTAATATACATTTTTCCATTTTCTCTCAAGTCTCCATCCTTTGACATACTCAAGATTCTAGCAGGCTTGAAGACAGAGTTAGAGTAAGCGAGAATTTTGAACTAGTAACGTTCGAATTAACAGTGGCTGTCTTCTAATGTGACATATTTTCAGAGACTACGAAAGTCTAGTCAGTGACGCTTTAAGTCACATAAAACGATCTGAGTACAACCTACGAGAGAGAGAGTCAGTAAACAGGTCACAGATGGAAGTAAAACAGCTATAATAGGTTTTCTGTGTATATCACTAGGTAGCAGCACAATCCAGCTTCATGACAGTCTAGGTAGCAGAGGCGCATGCGCATGTTCAGAGGCTGGCTTCAGTGATCAAAATGGCGACCGTGTTTGCGGAGTTTATTACCGAAGAGCAGCGTTCTGTTATGCGTTATATTTTGTGAGCAAAAGGACTAAATACAAAGGATACTGAGAAAGAAATGCTTCCTTGTTACGGTGCCAAGTGTTTGTCGCGTAAAGCGGTTCACAATTGGGTCAGGAAATTGCCACCTTGTTGGCAAACATTTCGCTGATGATGAAGAGGTTGAAACACGGAGATGCGGAAGTGGTTGAGACAACAGTGAAAAGACTTCGACGCATATGGGATGGGACATAGTTATCAGTGTGTGTTCTTTCCAGGTTCGAATATCATATGTTTTATGTTTTATATCCATTTATGACCAATTTACTGAGTGTCCCTCATAGTATAAACTGCTTGCTCCTGAGTATAAGAAAAAGGTACGCATATGCAGATATTTATTGAAGAGAGGAATAATATTCATAAATTAAGTAATTAAAATGGTTGTTTCTGTGGGAATTTAATAATATAGGCTGTCGAGTGTTTCCAACGGACTCGTCCGTGTAAACGTCTCCACACCAACTAAGAATGGAAGGAAGTCCAGTGCGTTCTGTTCGGAATACTAGATGATAGATAAATTCCAGAAATCCAACAACGTTAATTAAAATATACCATCATCAGGTAACTTTAGAAAGGAGATGTGTTTTTAGTCAGGTTGCAAAGAAATAGTCAATATAACTCAGTTACTGTTAAAGGAGATATTCATTGGGTTGAGGTGAATATGGTTGTTGGATTACAAGTCAGTCCTCTTTATGATAATTAATTCGGTAATATTCATAAATCTCGAATCACCACTAGAATTTCTTGAAATGTTAAATTCTGTAGTTGGTTATGACTTTTTCGCAGTGAGGTTGCTACGAATTATGTGTTATGGGTTATACCTGGTATAATCTTAAGAAAATACCGAAGTTTTGGAAGCACATGTTTATTTTATCTACCAACCCAAAGACTAGGGTATTATATTCATCCGAAACTACGTTATCAGCCTACCAGACTACACTGCGTCGCGTCACAGGATAACAAAATATGAATTACAAGAACTTGCGACATTACATTCTATCAATTTATGATATTATATGTCTAAAATGCCTAACACAGTGGCCTCGCCGTTCGAGGTAGGAAAAGTTTTCGCTCGCTCGAATAGTGGGATCGTGGGTTAGAATTCCACTCAAGGTATATATGTCTGTTTACGCTATTCTGTGTTTGTGTTAGGTAGCGGTCTTGCGACGGGCTGATCCCCCGTCCAAGGAGTGCTACCGAATGTTTAAGATTAAGAAAGTGAAGTGAACCGAGCTTTTCACGGATGCCCAATGTTACAAGTGGAAGCAATAGGAATAGAATAAGATGCCTAAAATATTTCTCAATGTGCATCTTCATCAGACAGTGACGTACATAGTTACGTCAGAATTAGAAGTTTACTGTTTTCAGCATTTGATAGGGACGAAAATCCCTATACCTGATGTCCCGCTGAATATATGGGACATTCTTTTCCATAAGGTTGCCTACTCAAGGTATGATATATCCTCAGAGATGTTTTAGACAGAGAATATAAAATGCATTACGAATTCAGAATAAAAAATAATCCAAATAATTCGGTCGATATAGTGACAGGTTACGGGCTGGACGACCAGAGTTTGATTTTCTATAAGTGCAATATTTTTCTGTATTCCATAGCATCCAGACCGGCTCCGAGGCCCAATCAGCCTGGGTACGGAGGCCCCCCCCCCGGGCGTAAAGCGACCTGTGCGTGAAACTGACCACTCATCTCCGTCGAGTGCCGAAGTCAAGAATGGTGCGCTCCACTCCACTCTCCCCATACGTCTTCATAGCATAGTGCTTAACTAATTAAGCACGGGAAAAAATTTTCTTTATGTTTACCTATCAACGAACGCACTAAACAATTTTCAAAACGGATAACGGAAAAAATTATTCAAATTAACATCTAAGGCCACAATTTATATATAAGCCATAATTATAACCTTCATTCTAAAGCGACAGAACTGGCAAGATAAGTCTCAAGGGAGAATGGAAGATTCGTTAAATGAGAAAGAGCCTATTGACTGAAATTAGCTCCGAAATTACACCTAGAATAAGCGCCTGGGATCTTGGCAGCGGCGCGATGTGATTTAGTCCAAGAATATGCAGCTAATGGACTCTTATTTCAGAGTCACGAGAGAGGGGACCAGCGGCAGGAATTTCTTTTATTTATGACCAGTACTTATGACTATTAAGGCTGGAAGAAAAGGTAATAAAAGGTAATAAAAGTCTCCATAAGTATGTTAAACCATCCTCAGTTCTTGTTAACTATTAATTTACAGGCGGCCTCTTGTATCTTCCTATTTTATCCCTTTGAGTCTCTTCGTGTACCAAAAAAACTTCTTCGCATAAATTTAACACTCTATGATATAGAAGAGGTCATAATAATGTTATGTATTTATTTATTTAAGTAATAATTTTAACTATAATAACAAATTATAGATTTTTAACACGATGACAATTTTGAAGTCTAAGATATTGTGGCGTATAGATCCGTTACTAAGCTGTGACTCTGTTAACAACGACTGTTTCTGGGCAACGGTACGGGAAACACGTTCCTGCGGCAACGAATACGCATTCAACAATAGAGTTGTTGAAAACGGGGTGTTTATACGTGGTTCGTGCCGAGATGTTATAAGCAAGTGACAGAGTCAATTGTTATGGAGCTCTGCAAGGGAGTCTGTGAAGATAGAATCTGAACGCGTGAAGCTGAAAGATCTCCATTGTTAGAGGCCGTTGCCAGAGAATGGATGGTGGAGACACAACAGGCTGGAAAAGGCTTAGCGTGTGATGTGGTGATAGTGAATTATGGAGATTAGCGGTAGCTCTGTTTGTATTTCCAACTCGTGTGTGTAAGTGGTCAATAAATCCATTCAACAATCCAAATCCCGTCTATAGTCACCCCTACACGTGAAAATATTATTAGCATTAATTATTTTTACACTAATCTTACTTTTGTCATCCGGAAACCAAACATTGTAACTGTCTCTCTCAAAGCATCTCGCGTGACAGCTGACAAGTATGCTTGCTTACAGCAGAATGCGTACAAATGTAGCTACGTACGTATAAATAACGTTAAAATCATACTTCATGATTCGTATCCTCCTACCGTAAAGTTGAAGCATTTAGATTCTACCGAAACGCCGATAAATATCTACCGGTCTACATCAAGCAAGTTCGTTCAGGCGGAAATTCTTCTGACTCATTTTTGAGGCACCCGATTCGAACCTCGCCGGGACACCAATTGTCCTGACTTCAATTCCTCGTCGTTTCCCTCAGTCACTCCAGGAAATGCCAGAATAAAAAAATGTAAAGTAAAGCTATCCCTGTACCAGGCCCTGAAGGCCCATAGGGTTGTGAGACCTTGAGGGTTCCACATTATCTAGACAGTCGGTTCAAAGATGGCGGTAAGGTTCTCAGCCTTACGCGCCTGCCGCGCTTTACTCCCCAGAAAAATTATTTAATTAATTCCTGGTACTCATTTCTGTTAGAGACTGAGTAAACCCCGGGGCCTAGTGCGGCTGGAAGTATTAGGTCAACTGAAAAATCCAATGACATCGGGACTTGAACCCGCGACCTTCCGGCTTTTGTATTTTAAATTAGACCATGACCGCTGCCTCAACGCCATCTGTGAGCTGAATGTGTAGACAAAATATGGGAACCTCGACGTCTCAGAAATCTATGGGCCTCCATGGCCTGTAACAGGGATAGCTGTAACGCTGCCTTACACATAATATTCTGAGTAACTGATGATATCGTTAAACCATCTACAAACTACTATACAAGTAAAAGAGACGGGGTAGTCCAGTCGGTATAACGACAGACTACGGTCTGAACGGTCGGGGTTCGAATCCCGGTAAGGGCAATATTTCTCTCTGAGGCCCACCCAGCCTCGTATCCAATAGTTACCGGCGTGGGTGTTTCCCAGAGGTTAAAGCGGCCAGGTGTGAAGTTGATTACTCACCTCCATCTAACGCCGCGGTCAAGGTCAAGGTCAAGGTCAAGGTCCGCTCCCCCATGTCTCCTTATTGCATAGTGCTTAATTAATTAAGAACAGTGACAATTTTATCTTTTACTTTTACAAACTACAAATGAAGCACACGGCGTCATATCCCAAGAGACATTAATTAATATAGGACAGCTCTGAGAATCTCAAATGTTGTGAGGTTAATTATGACGGAGATCCATTGCTAGGCAACGGCTCGATAAACACTTTCTCATAGAGACAAATTCATGGTAAAGAGCCCGTTGCTGGATAATGCGTACAACATACGCGACAATAATGTACGTCCATTACTATATAACGGAGCTGTTAACACCCCTACGAATTGTTTCCGTAGGGTCCACCCCGCTGTTGTATAACGCAGAATTCAAGGTAAGCAGCCACTAAAAAGAGTGGTAGAATAAGAATTTAAAACATTAGAAATAAAACGGAGTTAGAAGAATGTTAATTGCAGGAGTACAAAGGCGTAAAACGGAGTTAGCTTGCGAGAAGACTTAATACTCATATGTGTTGTAGTATGTGTTGTGAGACTGCTTTTCCACGTTTCTTTACTATGATGAATGTTTCGTTGACTCACCCCTAGCACTTTAAATAAAAGCTTCTCAGGTTTCGTTGTTGTCAATTTGTCACGGTCCCCTTACGTTCCCTTTTCGTGTGGAACCTTCAGACGTGCGTGGAATTTGACAGTCCGGCACCCCCTCCCCCTGCCAATTCCACCACATTCTAAAACAACTAAGGGTGACAAGGTATAAGTGTTTTCTGCTAAGGTAACATGATGGAAAAAATATGTTTTTTAGGGATTTTTTTAAAACATCCATAAAGTTTGCGATTTCAAACATGGCTTATTCTGCATACAACTAACTCCATGGAGCGGTTCCCATCTTGAGAAACTGCCTGCCGCTCTGCTACTCAAGAATTTCAAAAAATACTTATGGAACCCGAAGGTTCATTACCGTCGTCAGTATCTGAGCCAGATCAATACAGTCCATACCATCTCATCCTATCCCTCTAAGACTTATTTTAATATTATCCTCTCACCTATGTATAGATCTTCCTAGTGGACTTTTCTCCTGGTTTTCTCACCGAAATCCTGTTAACATTCTGCTTTTCCCGATGTGTACTACCTGCACTGCCCATCTCATACTCATTCGGCATAGAGGCGGTCGCTAAAGTATAATTTTGGTCCCCAACTAGAATAATTCGTATAAGCGAGCGTCGGAAATATTCTGAACATTTTGCATCGTCCTCAGTGTTTTCGAACGCAGCGTTTTGCAGGCTGAATCTACTTCCGTCATCAGATTTAATGTGACTAACGAACGACTCCGCAGAACTGCGTCCGTGAGAAGCCACTGGTCTCCATGTTACTTAAATATTTTCAACATTTTATGGAGCTCGAATGATCATATGCATGTTCAGGAGAGGCCCCCCCTTCCGTCCCTATCATGAGTCAGGTGAATCCAGTCCATACCACGTCATCGTACTTCTCTAACACCCATTTTAATATTGTCACGATTTTTTGGAACTATTGTCGAAGAGGTTTGGATTGATAATTGGATTTATTGAACACTTATGAATTGTAACTACAACTAACTATAATGCTCTTGCTAGTTCACACACACACTACAGTTCGAACCCACTATCCTAGTGTTCGAGCGAGCGAAGACAGTTCATGCCTTAGACCGCGCGGCAACTGTGAACGACCGTTAAGTCTTTCATTGCTAACTAAAGAAAGTTTAGCTTAACTCCGTGTGCTGAATTAAATCTATAATGCTTGGTTATGAAAATTAAGGGAGGTCAAATAGAATTCCGAATAGGACATGCAGAACAAAACCCAGAATGACTGTTATTTCCGTGTAAGTTATAGTTTTTGGAGTCATGTTATTACATGTTCGTTATTTGCTTACGTTGTATAGGGTCGAAATGAGGGAGGCTTAGAGAACTGGGAAAGTGCAGCGGTCCTTCACTAATTTAAGACACCATCAGGAATATTCGTTAAGGGATGAAGGAACATGACGGGAAACCAGAGTAAGACTAGCTGATGTCTGGCTTGAGTTCTGAAGGTCGGTTCTCATGATTAGGAAGCAGGACTACTGACCATTCTTTTCTTGGTTTCAGGTAAACTGCAGCTGTATAATCGATTGAAAGGGAAGGTAAGTGAACCATTTCCGAATATTGCATAGAACCCGTGGTCTCTGTAATATCCTACATTGGCTGATTTACTATCTAAATAGCTTCATGGAGCTCATTCCTTTTTGAGAGGTCGATAATCACTAACTTACTAATGAAATCCCCTCCCTTCTTCATGCAAGGAGAATATTCCTTCCATTTTTCCGAAATTTCCACTGAACTCTATCCTGAGCCAGTTGAACACGAATCGCTTTCTCCGAACAAGTTTTTTAATATTCTTTTAATATTATCTCCGCCTCTACGTTTGTGTCTTCCATGATATTGCCTCGTTTACTTTGTACCAAAAAATGGTAAGTACAGCAGCCACACAGGAAGACGGACCTTCGAGCTATAAGAAGGAACGTTGACACTGTGCAGTGGCCTGAGATCAGAACTTTTGTGAACTTGAAGTATTTATAAGCCTGAAAAAAAAAATAAAAACTATCCCTGTGACAGGCCGTGGAGGCCCATAGGTTGTGGGGCGTCGAGGCTCCCACATTTTCTAGACAGTCGGTTCAGAGATGGCCGTGAGGTTGTCAGCCTTACGCGCCTGAAGCCCTTTAATTCCGTAAAGATCCCTGGTACTCATTTTTGTTAGAGGTTGAGACGACCCCAGGAACACGGTGCGACTGGAAGAATTAGATCAATTGAAAAATCCAATGACCTCATTGGAACTCGAACCGCAACCTTCTGGCTTATAGCATAGTTTCTCAATCAGCCACACTACCGTATGCTCCTGTAAGTGTGAATGATTTTGAGAATCAGAAAGTCATTGAGGCAGAAATAATTAGAAGTTCTGAGGGATGTTATTGAGTTCAGAGACCGTCCAAATCTTCTTTGTGTATTAATAGCTACGTGGCTGAATAAAAGGGAGTTCCTTTCGCCGTTAGAGGACGTGGAAGGTTTAAGGAAAAAAATGGCAGCTCTGAATATCGATGGCTTTAACAATATTTCTGACGCAAATCGCTCCAAATATTGACATAAATAACGTGATAAATCATCATTTATATTTAATACTTTTATCCTCTTCTGGTTAATTGGAGGCATCAGGTGCAGATCCTACAATTAACACCTGTTAGTGACGTCATAACATCGCTCTAAGCCGGACAAGTCATGACATGAGACAGGTCCCCTTCGGCCTAACATGGTGGTGGCAACCTTCAGTTTCAGCCATGTGTGTTCCTGAACTGTCTTCGAAGATACTGTGGGTTATGCATACTGATTTGGAACACGCTAAATTCATTTGAAATTAAAAATATTTTGGTTCACAAGCTTTAGAACAGAGTTAAATAAATCAGGTTTGAGTTAGAAATGTTTGTGTATTGTGCGATATAACGCCGTGCAGCAATGTAACAAAATTCTCCTGCAAGCAGAGCTCAGGAATTCCACCAGGCGGATTTCTCGCTTAATTTACTCTTCGATCCCGAAGATTGTGGCGACATGTTCCTCCGAAACTTGGTTGATTTTTAACGAACTACAACCGGGGTTGTTATAAGTACGCTACACTACAATACACTACAACACACAGACAAGCCTCTACTTACGGACTTTAAGGAAAATTCAACTTATATATTTCAAAGAAGACATTATGTTCGTAAGCTGGGGCTCGCCTGTATTGACACACACTCGCACATATGGATCTCCAAATTTCATTATATTATGATAATAACAAACAAACACACACTAACTACATATAATTGAGTCTTTCTTGAGAAGCCGTTAGTTGCTCAGCAACTGAAGGATTTCCCAACACTTTATGGAAACCGAAGGTTCAATACCGTGTTCGCTGTCTCTCTTCTGAGTCAAATTCCGTCCAAGTCCGATGCCCTGTATAACATTCCGTAACAAAATTATATTTGCACTGACGAGTTATTAGTCCAACGCCCAGCTTCCAAGCATGAGGACCACCTCATGTCGGATGTCCGCAATTACTTATACAAGTTATTAGGAGCTACTGTTCATATCTGGAGACCGTCTCCTCCATCAGTAACCTGAGGACGCGCCATGCCGTGGTGACAAGGGACCCACTTCTTCTTCTTCTTCTTCTTCTTATATTCCTGTTGCTCCCACTTGGAGCACATGACATCCGTGAAACTCTTCGTTTCACTTAAGTTTCTTAATCTTAGAGAGTCGCTAGGACCTTTGGACGGGGGATCAGCCCGTCGCAAGGCCACTACCCACACACAAACACAGAATAAACGCAGACATCCATGCCTTTAATAGGATTCGAACCCACAATCCCAGTGTTGGAGCAAGCGAAAGTTTTCATGCCTTAGACCGCGTGGCCACTATAATCGGTAAGGGACCCACTACACAGAACAAAATAAGCAAATATTTATGAAACATAACTTTGGCGTTCTTTGGATGTAGGTGGCAAACACGCTTACGGATGCAGATTGTGGTCCTGCATTGCAGTTCCGTGTGTACTTTGAGAACACTTTTGTTTCCAAGTTCAGAGATTACAATTGCCTTCAGTACTATTGGCGGAGGTAGAAGGTTCCTCCGAGACGTTGGTGGTCACCCAAGATAACATCATATTTTGGCTGCAGTTCAGTAAGACAACACGCTAAACATTCACCGCTGCGTAAACCGCAAAAGTAACATGTTTATAAATGCTGTATGAGATACTGTACTTTCTTAACAATAAAATTTCAAATGATATGGATGGAGGCTTGAGGTTGTGTGTCTAACCTAGCTGGAAGCTCTAATAGTGGGAGTTGTGTAGGAACATCAAGAACGAATTTGGAGACATTCAATTATTATTTCATAATTTATTTTCTCCCAGCGGCACTATATAAGGGGAGAATTGTAAATTGTAAAATATATGTAGTAAAACCTTCCATATTACAGTATTATTATTATTATTATTATTATTATTATTATTATTATCATCTAAGTCTGTAATTGGCCTTACGGCTGTTGACGTGGCACAAAAATAATAAACAATTGAATTGAATCTA
>NW_019745089.1:429875-559609 GCF_002891405.2 Cryptotermes secundus
TACCCTATGAAAATTTTGTTAGGAGATTTCAATGCCAAAGTAGGGAGGGAAGACATTTTAAAACCAACGATTGGGAATGAGAGTTTGCATGAAATTAGTAATGATAATGGAATTAGAGTAGTAAACTTCGCCACATCAAAAAATCTTACTGTCAAAAGTACAATGTTCCCACATCGTAACATCCATAAATTTACTTGGACATTTCCTGATGGGAAGATACACAACCAAATAGACCATATTTTGATAGACAGGAGACGGCACTCAAGTATACTTGATGTCCGATCATTCAGGGCAGCAGATTGTGATACTGACCACTATTTGGTGGTGGCAAAGGTTAAGGAAAGACTGGCAGTGAGCAAACAAACAACATACAGGGTTCATATGGAGACCTTCACTCTCAAGAAATTAAAGAGCAGTATTGCGTTGAAATCTGAAATAGGTTCGCGACTTTGGAAAACTTGGAGACTGAGGTGGATGTTAGTAAAACTTGGAAAACTATTAGAGAGAATATAAAAATGTCTGCCAAAGAGAGTCCAAGTTATTGCGAACTCAAGAAGCATAAGGCATGGTTCGATTAAGGATGCTCAAAATTATTAGATCAAAGAAAGCGGGCCAAATTGAAATGGTTACAGGATCCAAGGGAGTTAAATGGGGATAATCTGAACAATATAAGACGTGAAACCAACAGGCATTTCATGAACAAAAAGAGGGAATATCTGAAAGACAAAATTGTTGAGCTTACAATGAACAGTAATAACAAGAACATTAGAAACCTGTATAGAAGAATAAATGACTTTAAGAGGAGTTACCAACCTACCAGTAACTTAGTGAAGAATGAGAATGGTGATCTGCTTACAGATTCCCACAACATTTTGAATAGATGGAGGAACTACTTTCAGTTACTGAATGTACATAGGGTCAGTGATGTTAGGCAGACAGAAATCGATAGAGTTGAGCAGCTAGTAACCGATCCTAGCCCTTCTGAGCTTGAAAGTGCTATTGCAAAATTGAAACGGTATAAATCGCCAGGCAGTGATCAAATTCCGGCAGAACTTATTCAAGCAGGAGGCGAAATATTACATTCTGAGACCCACAATCTAATTACTTCTATTTGGCATAAGGAAAAATTACCTGATCAGTGGAAGGAGTCTATTGTTGTACCAGTGCACAAGAAGAGTGATAAAACTGACTGTAGTAATTATGGGGATATCACTGCTATCAACGTCATACAAATTTTGTTCAATGTTCTTCTTTCAAGGTTAAGTCCATATATAGATGAAATTATTGGGGAACATTAGTGTGGGTTTCGACGTAAGATATCAATTACCGATAAGATTTTGGCATTCGTCAGATATTGGAGAAAAAATGGGAGTACAATGAGACAGTACATCAACTATTCATAGACTTCAAGAAAGCCTATGATTCAGTTAGGAGGGAGTATTGTACAATATTCTAATAGAGTTTGGGATACCCATGAAACTAGTTAGGTTTGATTAAAATGTGTTTAAACGAAAGTATAGTAAAGTCCGCATAGATAAACATTTGTCTGATAAATTTCCTATCGAGAATGGTCTAAAAGAAGGAGATGCTTTATCGCCACTCCATTTCAATGACTCAAGTAAAGAGGTTGTTCTAGAAGTAAACACAGAGAAAACTAAGTATGTGTTGCTGTCTCGTCACCAAAATCGTGACATAAAGATATTTGGGAACAACGATAACAGATCGAAACCTGATTCAGGAGGAAATTAAGAGGAGATTGAACTCGGATAATGCTTGCTACCATTGAGTCCAGAACCTTTTGTCTTCTCGTCTGCTGTCCAAAAACATAAAAATTAGAATATACAAAACTATAATTGTGCCTGTAGTTCTGTATGGGTGTGAAACTTGGTCTCTGACATAAAGGGAGGAACATAGACTGAGGGCGTTTGATAACAGTGTGTTGAGGAGAATATTTGGACCGAAGAGGGATGAAGTGACAGGAGGTCGGAGAAAACTGCATAATGAGGAGCTCCACTTGTACTCTTCTCCAAGTATAATTAGAATGATCAAGTCAAGGAGGATGAGGTGGGCAGGGCATATAGCACGAATGGGGGATAAGAGGAATGTATATGGGATATTGGTGGGAAAGCCAGAAGGAAAGAGACCACTGGGAAGACCAAGGCGTAGTTTGGTGAACAATATTAAAATGGATCTTAGAGAGATAGGATGGGATGATATGGATTGGATAGATCTGGCTAAGGATAGGGACCAGTGGAGGGCTCTTGTGAACAAGGTAATGAACCTTCGGGTTCCATAAAATTCTGGTAATTCTTGAGTAGCTCCAGAATTCGCGGCTCCTCCAAAAGGGCTCAGCTCCACGAGTAGCAAATAAGTAAGTAAGTAACTATAATAATAATAATTATTATTATTATTATTACTATACTTTGATACTAAATTGTATAGAAATAGGGTGCGAGGCCGTGAGGTCGTGGATTGGATTCATCTGCCTCACGGTGGTAAGTATTCTGGTTTCATAAAGGGAAACATTCCTTTACTAGGTGAAAGTCTCTTATCTTTACAAGAATGGATGTTCTCCGTGGAGTTTTTCGTACGTTCTCTCTCATCAGTATAATAATGCTGTAAAAATACCTGTTACACTGAAGATGGAAGTAGCACGTTACCCCGAAGCAGTGGTAATGATTTACGAGACTACGGGACGTTATATTTCAGAAGATATTCGCCCTTTGTATATTCTGTTCGTAGCAATATAAAAATTAATGTAAAATTTTTCATAGTTTTTTAATTCTAAAAATGTCAGTATTGATAATGTACTTATTAAAATTAGCAAAACACCAATAAATAACTAATAAGTGTATAATATTTAAACATAGTCCCCTGTTTTTCAGTGTTGTGGCACGTAAACCCATTGCTACGCAATGGCCGCGAAACAAACAACTACACAACGGCACGTAAATCAACAGAGGAACGGCGTTTTCTGTGCTGTCCGTGCCGAGATGTAAACAGGACAGTTAATGAGAAGTTAGTCATAGTCAGTAGCTTGTCGAGAGTAGCTGTAGTTGAGGCCGGAGGCAGTTCATAAAATCAGACAAAGGAGAAAATCGGAGGCCACTACCGAGCAACGGCTAGTTAAGGTGTGGCTGTGAACACTAGTGTGTGTGTAATAGTGAACTGTAAAATGTAGTCACTCGCTGCATCCAAGAGTCCAATAAATCCGATCATCAATCCAAAACCCGTCCATAGTCACTCGGTACACGTGACAAAATAATTGATCCAGCATTGCCAAGGCATATATATCTTTCCATCTATGACAAGGTCTCCCAGATGTTCTATTCCTTTCATAGTTTTCGACGAACATGTTACATGCATTCCTCATCTATTTCATAAATAGGCATATTATATGTCCAGTCTTTGATTTGAACATTATTAACAGAACATTATATAAAATGTTCCAGGAAGAAAGGTCAGTATTCTTGGAGGTCATAGTATCGGTCATTCTATATGTACGTGTGTCCTATTCAGAACGGTTTCCGAGATAGAGCTATTTCACTGTACAGAAGTTTTGACTTAGAGACAATATGGTTTTTCCCTCCTGCACGTAAATCGGAGTGAAGCGTCAGTTGGCCGTTGTGACTGTTGATAGTGGCTTTGTATAATGGAAGGTAAAGTTGTCCGTGTGCTTAAGTAATTAAACATCACGCCATGAAGACATAGGAGTGAGTGGATGTATAGACCCACGTTTCCTTGACCTCAGCACTAGTTGGAGGTGAATGGTCAGCTTCAACACCCCGGCCGCTTTACCTGCCCGGAAAGAGTCCCCAGTAACCATTGGTTAGGAGGCTGGGTGGGCCCCAGAACCGGGCTGGACAACATGGAGAAGTGAAAATTCTTGTCTCCACCAGGACTCGAACTCAGATCCCTTAGTCGTCCAGCCCGTAGCCAGTCGCTATGCCGATTGCACTGTCCCGGCTCTTAACATTGTAGGAGTGATATGAGAAATTCAGTATATCTTCTCAAATGCCAAATCTACCTCGGAAACCGTTTGGAATAAGACACATTTGCATATGAAATTTTTGCTTAGAATGACCGATACTGTGACCTCCCAGAATGGTGACCTTTTCTCTTTGGACATTCTGTATACGTACACATTATTGATGTATCTGTTACTGAACCTCTAAATATCTGTGACAATTATCTGTTTTCATTATGAAATAAATAGAATAATGAACTGAAAAGGAACCTGAAGAAAGTGGTCGTGGCGTAATGAGGCAATGCTCGTATCCCGGTATTTTTCTGGAGGGACTGAGGAACAACACGAAGAATCCAGGCCAGTATTCGAAACTTGCACCTCTCGAATACAAATTTGGAGCGTTATTTCCAGGCAACCCTCTTCGCTCTAGGCTTCACGGTGACATATGATAGTGACACAAGCTGAGCGGTCGATGATGAAAAAGATTCAAATCTCATATAGAGTTAAAAAATTTTATGTTATCGATTTTCGACTGTTGTAAGACGTACTGAGGGCCCCGAATTGAGGACTGCTGTATGAAAATAGTCCATTGGTACATCACAAGTTGCTCCTGGAAAGTTCCTCTTAAATGGCTTATGTGAAACTATTGACGAAAGACAAACGTGTTTACGCCTTCTCTTCGTGGTGGCATGTGTTGACTTCTATTGCATTTTGTTTAGCAGGAAGCGTGCTGTTTGTCGTCTGGTTCTCTTGCAGACGAAGTCTGTCACAGCTCTTTCCCAGGCGACGTCCATTGCTGTAGTGTGGTCTGGGATTTCTAGCACGTGTCTGGCCTCACCGTGCTGGCGACCCAATGACAGCTTACATGGAAAGCCTTTATTCTAAAGCTACGGCGGGGGGGAGGACAAGGGAAACAATCGTCCTGTGTTGGGCGTGCTGAAGGATGTCGCCCCCTATCATTCCGTTGCCTGACCTTCGCTGCCTTTCTTACTGTCAATTTTCTTCAGATTGTATGGTTGAGATTATCAATTTTGGATCGCTTACTCAGGTTTACAGCTCCGTAAACTGCTTATTGCAAGAATAGCAATTCTGTTCGGTTTACGTACCGAAAGTCCTGAATTCACCAAACGGCAAAGTAAAAGCTATACCATATTTATCATTAGTTTCTACTTCTCTCGTTCCATAACCTTTCCTTCACTCGTCCTTAGCAAACGGACTGCTTTAGTGGCAACGCTGCAAACTCGTGTTCAGTAGGTTCCCCGTTCGGATATCGGCTATCGTGATTTTACTCAGCCCGAGGACAGAATGTTACAACTGACCTACACGATTACTCGATGATAATGTAAGCAACTGCCCATCACAATGGCTGAGCGGTCTAAGGCATAAATTGTCTTCGCCCGCTCGAACACTGGGATCGTGGGTTTGAATCCCACTCAAAGCATGGATGTGTGTGTGCGTTTATTGTGTTTGTGTTGTTTTGTGTGCAGGTAGAAGCCTTGCGACGGGCTGATCACCAGTCAAAGGAGTCGTACCGACTGTGTATAGGATTAAGAAACTGAAAAATCGGCCAAAGCCCAACGAATGGATGTATAATAATAATATAAGCAACTATAAAGGGCAAATGATAAGTTAATTAATTCATAACGATCCTATGAATAGGCGATAAATTTTCTTAAACGTATCATATAGGGATGCTTGTTTCAGTTGGTAACAGAAAACACAAATAGTTTACTATACAGGACCTGATACTCGTAGTATCACAGCTCAGTCTAGAGCTAGATTTATGAGAAAATGAAGTAAAAAGACCATTAAATCAGTAAATGAAACTGAAGGACTATGTCTGCTTAAACGACTAAAAGTAGCTTAACTGGACGTTAACACGAAAGCAGAGGAATATCTATTGTTGGGAGCCGTTACTGAAAAACGACTAGTGAAGACAAAGAATACTTTGTGCCGCATTTACAGTGATCCGTATAGTGTGTAGTTCCGTGAAACGTTTAAAGTTACATGTAGTTACTGACAGACTGTCTCACTGCTAAATTGCTGAGGCTTTCGCCAGCATAGTTATTCTTGAGTCCGAGTACCACGGGACTCATGGCCATATTCTACTGTCTTACGGCTCTGGGAGATTTCAGTCGCGAGTTATGAGTCCAATAAATTCAATTAGCAATCCAAAGCCAGTTTCTAGTCACTGACATGTGGCAGTATGTTTACCCAGGAATACAGTCGAGGAAGGACGGTCAACCCCCCCCCCGCATCACGGTGTTGTTTTGAGTACCTGGTCCTGTCCTGGCACTGCATTTAAAAGAGGTAATGATGAACACAAACAATTCTTATGAGAAAATAAAAATGTTATTGTTGACGTTATCTTCGAAAAGAATATTTACACTTCAGCAGTGTAATATTATGTTCAATAAATTACTTGAACAGAGGATTTTGAAAGCGTATTTAATTAAAAGTTTCACGTGTAGTGAAAATTTCTACCTCTTTGTTAAAGGTGATAAAAAATCAGCCTCTTTCTGGATCATGCCAGTACGCTGATCCCACAACACTGCAGTAAAAATTGAAAACTCTCACAAATAAAAAAAGAGAATGAATTTGCATCACGGTTCCTGTTCATATGTTTCAACCTAGGACTGCGCGGCATGTCTCTCTGAAACTTTCCTTTTTAAGATTCCATTCCCGGTTAGTTAGTTAGTTATTGGAGAGGGTGGGTTTCCCCATGCACTGAGACCTGTATTGGTCCATTGTGCTTCCCTCTATGATTTCTACCGGTCTCTATATCCTACCGGTACTGGTGCTTACCATCAGTCCCGCCCAGCCAGCGAGACCGGCTCTAATAGCTGAGAGGTATCTATAATGCTTCCCCCATCTACCAGAGGTATTAGAGACTACTGTTGGGCGGGAAACGTCCGTTAATTTGGCTCAGTGATCTCCTTTGGAGATATGAGGTTCTTTTACGTGCCGTAAAGCTACGACACGGGACCCACGGCTTAAAGTCCCTCCCGGAGTTGTTCCCAGAATTATTCCGCCCTTAAAAATTCGACGACCTCCGCCGGGTATTTGAACCCGCGTACTACGAGTCATGAGGTGGGAACGTTACCTCTAGACTACGGAGGCCGCTTCCATTCCCGCTTACTACTGTCGTAAAAGCAATTAAGAATAACAAACGCGATGCTGTTGTAGTGTAATCATTTCACTGCGTTCACATATTATATGTCTGTTACAAAACAAAAAATAAATAACTCCGTGGCATGTAGTCCGCAAGCGAACTATACCGGCCGAGCCAACGCCGCTTGTCGGCGAAGTTAGTGCCAAATTTTGCGATTAGAGGGTGCCACGTTGTCAGCGTAATGGATCCCCGCGGCCGTTAATCTCAGTTTTCTAGACCGGAGCTGCTATTTCCTTGAAATAGCTCCTCAATTAATCTCACGAGGCTGAATGGACCCCGTTCCAGACCCACTACTTCTCAGAAAACCTGGTAGCGCTGGGAATTGTACCCGGAACCTCTGGATTTGTAGCCAGGAACTCTGGCAACTAGACCACGATGCGGTCTGTTATATAAAAAAAACTTACAAGCGTTTATAGCGTAAATTATACATTCACATAGACACATTAACATTAAGAAGTTCAAATTTAATGATAAACAAGCGCACTTCTTTCCTTGAAAAGTCTGTACACTCTCGTTTCGAAATATAATGGAACTTCACACTTGTAAGATCATCGTTCAGTGAACTAGATTCTGTAATTGTTAAGCCTTTGCACAAATTCCATACCATTTGATTGTCTCTGCAGATTTCGCAAATTAAAACATGTGGAATTTTAATGATCAGGTGAAGTATTTCATGGATCGAAATCACTGTCATATTGAACAGGATTTACCCCAGACATTCTAGCCCTGCTGTCACAACTCATACCACTGAAGTTGGCATAAAGAGTGAATTAGGGAAAAGGTTTCTGAAAGCACAGTAAATAATGCAAAAGTCGTTCGGTTAATCCATACGGACGGTTTTGAAGAGGTGAGGAATATTGAAAGGGGAATGAGGGACGAACTCATTTGTTTTTTTAACAGGGACTATGGCAAGGGTATGTTTGGAGAGGGAATGGATTCATTCATGTTTAATTTCCGTTGGTTTCGTCCTGACACAAGTCAGTCTGGCTGTATGTACGTGTGACTTGGACTGCCACAAAATGTCTGTCAACTGACCGCTCACCGAAAAGAATCCTCCCTCCTACAGCACAGGAAACGAGCCGGGGTAGCTCAGTCGGTATAGCGCCTGGCTACTGGCTGTACGACTTAGGGGTCGGAGTTCGAGTCCCGGTAAGGTCAAGAATTTTCTCTTCTCCACTTTCTAGACCGGCTCTGGGATTGACCCAACCTCTTATCCAATGGGTACCGAGGGTAAAGCGACCGGGGCTTGAATCTGACAACTCACCTCCAACTAAAGCCTAGGTCAAGAAAATATGGATCTATACATCCACTTCCCCATACACCTTCATGGCATAGTGTTTAATTAGCACAGGGACAACTTTACCATTACCTTACGTAAGTAACTTCGGTCATGTTCAGTGAATACCCGGACATTGATAATAAGTTATTCTGAATTTTCGCTAATAAAATGAGTTATGGTGATACTCCAAATGCTACTCTCCAAAGTATTGTAATTCTGTCACCCGTAAGTGTTATTAGTGTTCATCACTGTGTTGCATCCCCGATATTGACGGATAAATAGATATTAAGAGGATGAGAGGATTCAAGAATAAAGCGAAAATATATAAAATAGGAATATGTATATTTAAATATAAATTACTTTGAAAATGTGGCAGTCAACACAAGTATAACAATAATACTCAATAAGACAAAATATTTACTATCTTATCAATATTTGTTTATTTGTGCAGCTCTTATTTGCGAAAATATTTCGACCATTCTTTTCAGGTCATTATCAGGCTATACACAACCAAAACTTTAAACCCATAAACTGCGTCAGAGCATTAGGTATGGATGCATATTTTAGTAGAGATTACTTTATTAAAATTTGTATTATACAATTAAAATTGCAAGTTCCCATTAGAAAGATTAAAAATATTAAAAATTTTAAAATATTTAAAAGTAGGTTATGCGGCGACAAATTATTGATCTGCTCTGTTTCCACTGCACAGGATAGCACAAACAGAATACACGCACAGAAACGTCCGTGCCTCAGGTGGGATTCGAACCCACGATCTCAGTGTTTGAGCAAACGAAGACAGTTCATAACTTAAATCCTGCGGCCACTTTGATCGGCAGATGTTCATATACAGATTTCAATTTAGGATCCTTAACACAGTGAACTGGAGTGTACGGAAAATATTTTGTATAATATGAAGTCGGTTTGAAACAACTTGATCGAAATACTCGTTGGTTTAATGTAGAATATGTTTCGTTTCTATTTGAAGCAGTTAACAGAAATTTTACCATTTTAAACGCAATGATATTAATTTCAGAGAAGCAATTAGTCGATTCCAATGGCTTAATATCTGTCGTAACCGTTTTACCGCCTGTGCATACAATGACAACATATCTGCTTCAGTTTCTCCTGTTAGCATTTCATTAATTTAGGACGAGGATTGAACTCACAAAGACCCAGCTTTCTGAGTTTATAGAAGCTACATTAATTCAGGGAATTCTACTCAACAGAACAAAATCCTTTGCTGGAATATACACAAATTATTGCTGGAGTTATTGAAATTAAGCACCACGAATGTCATTTCGTTTTTCATGTGTTAATTTATGTCTAAATTTCTTTTGTGGTAGAGTGAACTTCGTTTTGAACATCAAAAGAGACGAATCCATGAGGTCTCTATATATCCTGTATGTTTTGAACAGAACGGAGACTACAGATGCAGAAGAGCCTCAAGTCACAATTTGCGAAAGGAGACGTAATTATCTGCACACACCTTGGACCGTTAGCCAGTTCGTGAAGGCTGCAGATCTGTGTTCACTGTGCATAAGCTAGTGTTCAGTCACTAGTCTGAGATCATGTGAATTCCTATATTTCCGGCTGACGTCTATGTTTTCTCCTTCCGTGGTTTGATAACACTGCGATGTGTCGGTTTGTCATGCAGTCAGCAGTAGGACGCGTAGAATTGACTTCTTGGTGCAGTGTTTGTAGTTACGGTGTCGCCATGATTTCAAAGATCACTATCTTTTCCTTTTCATTGGCTCTACAGCCCCCTTGCATGATGATCATTTCACAGACTGTAGGACTCCGTGGACGGGTGATCAGCTCGTTACAAGGTCTCTACCTAAACACAGGACAACACACACGGAATAAACACATACACATACCAAAACATTGATGCTTTGTGTGGGGTTCGAAGCCACGATCCCGGCTTCCGAGAGAGAGTAGACAGTACAAGTCTTAGACCGCTCGGCTACGGTGACCAGCTCGAAGAGTGTTATACCTTGTCGAAATATTCATTCATCAGTAATCTGTCAGACGACAGGTCCACAGTCTCTTTCAAAACAGTTCCTCCACTTAATGCGATCTATAGCTTTCTCCTTCAAATGAGAATATCCTCTTCTGTCCCCAAGGTCATCCAGCATCTTCTTACATCTTCTTCCTCGCCTTCTAGCTCGCATACATGGTGTCTCTGTTTTTGGAAAGAGACTATCCAGGAAAAGTGATAATGTGGTAGTATATTCGAAGGTAAATCATACATTGAGTAGACAACTTCATGGAATAAATTCCTGTGTTTTCAAGGGATCTCCAATATAAATATGGAGATTATGTTGGACATAGCCCATCGTCAAGATATATTTAAATTACACGACTTTTCGAGAGCTATAAATCTTCAATATCTAAGCATAATTTAGATATAATTAACACAGTGAAAAATATAGAGCAGAATATTTATATAATGAATAGATCATTGTTGCATACCTCGAATCATGTGACGATTTTGGTTCTCATTGCATGTTGAAAATAAAATCAAATGAATCTCTGGTGATGATGATGTAAGGACCTACGTCACCATTTGATTTCAATGCTCCCTAGAAGATGTTATAGACTGTGTATATGACGAACTGGCAATGTGTAATACATCTGAGGAAAATGATGAAACGGATTCGATAAAATCATTTTTTTATTTGTAATAATAATTTATGTAATTTTCTGTACACCAGTAACTTGATAGCACAATAAATATTGTTAAGAGGTAAATTTTCCATAAACCTCCATTAGTTCATTAGTTAATCCGTTAACACTGCAACATGTACAGGGCTTTCATAAATGATCTGGGGTTATATGAAATTAGTGTATATTCGAAAAAGGCTGCTTTCAAGTTCTTTCGTGTTTGTAACCGTTTAGAAAATACAGGAAATTTCTTATCAGCCGGACATTTATATCGGCCCTGTATACTGAAGTTCCACATAACAATGTCGTGTGACGGAGTGTGAATATAGACGGGATTTGGATTGATAATTGGATTTAGGGAAAATTTATACACACAACTAGTAACTACAAATAACTGTAGCGATATTGATAATTCAAATTATGCAATTCACTATGGCACACACTTAAGTCTTCTCAGTCTGCTGTGTCTTCACCAGCCGTTGTCTGATGACTGATGATATCCTCTGCTTCTGTGCTCACCTTCTGTCCCACAACTAAGCCCTACTATTCTAACTGCCGTCTCAAGATTCTCTCTCTCATTATATAGCATCAGCATGAACAGCACAAAAAACGCCGCTTCCAACAGTTACTCCACTGTTGTGTGTTGCACAGCCGTTACCTAGCATTGGCTCCTTCTCTGGCTCCACTGTTTTTGCTTTCAGCAAATATGCCACGATATAGTCTCTACGAACTTCTTTAATAATGTAAGCATATTGTATGTGTGATACGATCTGTTTATTCAGTCTTCAGCTTCGGCTGTATTTTACCCCGGTATCCATTGTGTTTGAAGCAATGAGAGTCGCAGAATCATACCGAAAAAGGCTGATAGTAAAATCCTCAAGTACTGAACAAAATTAATCCGGAATAATTTAAGAAAACTCGTGTTAATATTATATAAATGGGCACGAAATTGAAGTCTTAGATTGCCACTACCATATATGGTTTTCTGTAAGTTACACCCTGTTCTCAAACGCCCTCAGTCTATGTTTCTCCCTTAATGTCACTGTTCAAAATCTATTTTGCAGAATACAGTGTATATAAAAGTCATTTGAAATTCTTTGATTGTAATTCATGTAATACGTTACAGATAACTTTCTTTCAATAGTATCATTGTTAATTCAGAGCCTACTCCTAGTGAATCACCCTGTATAAGAAACCTTGTGTTGTAAAACAAGCAGACTGATGTACTGAAAACATCGGATGTCCTTGCTAAGACAACAATACAGCATCAGAATGTCCAAACCGCCTCTGAGTGCAGACTGAGAGCTCCATGTGCGTGGATAGGCCATCCAGACCCAGCGGTATGTGTGGCTAGTGTTGGTCAGTGGATAAAATATTTATTGCAGAGTCACTGTCTCTCTGCATAGTATATGATGTTCCGTACTTCTGTGGGGGTAAAGGCTCGCTTCATGTCATAAACTAGCAGAGTGTACCCCTCGCTCTAGATACTCCTTACGACTGGAGGGATGGTCTGGAATGGGTCCCAAGATGTTTCCGGAGAATTCGCAAGCCATGGCGTAAAGGTGACCAGGATGGGACAGGGTAATACCTCGAGGATTGCCTCGCAACTGCCTGGGTCCATCAATTATACAATGGGATATACCTTCTGTCCAAGTTGATCCCTGTATGATGCAGGGAAGGGCAACTCATGGCTCGCGAACCCAACACGCATCTTAAATTTACATAAGAACTACTTTCGTCACAATGCAATACACAGATAATAAAAATTATAATATGTTCCTCAACACTCTTAAATTATTCATTTAATTTGTGGTAATTTATAATACCCATGGTCAAGGTTCTCTCTTCTATTCATATTATATATAAAAGATAAAGCTATCCCTGTAACAGGCCGTGGAGGCTCATAGGGTTGCGAGACGCCGAGGCTACAACATTTTCTACACAATCGGCTCACAGATGACGCTGAGGTCTTTAGCCATATTCACCGATCGCCCTTTACCCCCAGAATGATTCCTGGTACACTCATTTTTGTTAGAGGCTTGGTCGACCCCAGGGCATATTCCGGCTGGAAGGATAGGTCAATTGAAAAATTCAGTGATCACATCGAGAATCCAACCTGAGATCTTCCGGTTGTAGCATAGTGCCTCAACCTACTACGCTACTGCATGCCCCATATATGTACATATATAAATTGATAGGCACATGTTTATGATTGACTACATGTGTTGCATACCGTTCTCCTGTCGTTTCTGTGGAAAACTCTAATTCTTACGTGCTCACACAGATGGCAGCTCTATGTTGGAAACTGCTATATTCGAAGGATAAAAATGTGACGTAACTCACTTTCTTAAGGGAGAAAGGAGAGAATGTTAAGGTACTGAAGTTATAAGACAAAGGAGGGAGGTGACTATTGAACATTCTAATGCAAAACTTCCCCATTGAATTTCAATTGGATTATTTAAAATGTTTATATACATTAAAGAAGGTATACAAATATTTAGAATTTTATAATTCAATTATTGTGATTTAAATACATATTAAAACGAACAGAGAAGATTGTAGAGAAAATTAAAAATTGAAAAAAAAAAATAGGAAAACAAATATAGCATGAATAGCTAGGCAAAAATCGCGAGTTTCTTGTTAACGGCCGATGAGCACATCAACAATATCCGGGCTATAGCTAGGAACATTCTCGGTATATGGGTTCCCTCGACAACGGATAAGCATGCAACGGTCGAAGCATTGTTGGACTGTAACAATGGAAACAGTGTTTTCTTTGTGGTTTGCACCTAAATGTTACAAACAGGGTTATTCGAGCACCCGAAATTGAGGGAACTGACTAGAGTTCTGCACGGGTGGCTGTGAAAAGAGGATTTGAGCGCTGTAAGCTGAAGAACCTTCACTGTTAGCAGCCATTGACAGGGAACGGTTGGTTAAGACAGCAGCCTGGAAAAAGGTTTAGTGGGTGCTGTGGTGAGCTGTAAAGCGTGGAGATGAGCGATAGCGCTTGAATTACTTGTAGCTTCCAGTAATGTGTATTAAGTGGCCAATAAATCCATTCACCAATCCATACCCCAACTGCAGTCACATCAATACACATGACAATGCAAAATGTATAAGAGTTCCCGTTGAAAGTCAACCGACTTTTCGGAGGAACATGTCGCCTCCATATTTAAGGTCGAAAAATAAGCCGAACAAGAATACAGTGTGAAGCAGTTAGTAAACAGAAACTCTTCCTGCTTGGGTTAGTGTTCTACCCTGAATATTGAAGCGACATGTTACTCCGAAACATCAATTGGCTTTTCGGCGGACTGCACGCCGCTATATCCCAGAAGACAGAACTCTTCATAACCGCCGCTGTGAGAACTTCAAGTACGTACATACCAAATATTAATTCCAGGACTCTGGCGGCTCCTCCCCCCTTTGGAAAAATCCTCGAAGCTCGCATGGAGCAATCCCATTCTCATTATATTTTTTATTTTTGGGGTGAGGTAAACCTGAGTCCACTTGGCACGACGGCAACTGATGTGTCTACTGACACTAATCCCGAATGATGACAGATGTTTGTGGACTGGTTAGTGGAATGAGAAATGGCAGGGGAAACCGAAGTTTTAGGAGAAATCCTGCCCTAGTGCCACTTTGTCTACCACCCCTTCCACTAGACTTTACCTGCTGTCGAACCCGGGAGGCCGGCTTGAGAAGCCGGTGCTACAGCGAGGTCCCAAAAGTGGAATAAGGTTCATATCTGAGGACGCTGCGTGAATAGTAGCTTCATGTTTCCTGGTCTGAAAGTGATCCCTAAAATCACTGCATTCTACTTGAGCTGTTAAACTGCTATCACTAATAAACAATCTGACTCCTTAGAGCTGAGTTCTTCTTGAGAATCCGCCAGTCTCTATCTACTCAGGAATTTCCCAGCATTTCATGGAACCCGAAAGTTCATTATCGTCTACTCAACAGCCCTACACATGTTTCTATCCTGAGCCATCTCAATCCAATCCATAGCACCCCACCCTATCTAAGATCCATTTTAATATTATCCTCCCGCGTACGTCTAGGTCTCCTTAGTGGTCTTTCTTATGGATATCCCTGGACAACTCCATATGCTTTCCGCTTCTCCACATTCATGCAACATGCCACGCCCATCTCATATTCCTTGACTAGATCATTCTAATCATACTTGGAGAAGATTACAAGTTATAAGCTCCTCATTATGCAGTTCTTTCCAACCTCGTAATACTTCATCTCTTTTCGGCCCAAATATTCTCTACATCCTGTTCTCAAACACCCTTGGTCTATGTTCCTCCCTTAATATGAGAGACCAAGTTTCACACCCACACAGAACCACAGGCAAAATTATAGTTTTGTATATTCTAATTTATACATTTCTAGACAGCAGACGAGAAGACTAAAGCTTCTGGACTCGATGGTAGCAAGAAAGCATTGCTATGGCATTGAATGCAAACGATGTAAGAAATTTGTATAGATTTTATAGATGTTATATTTTAGCGTCCTGTTGCACTGATTGAAGTCCATGATTTATTTAAACCGTCTTGCAGTGCATGCACTCATTTATCTCCTTCTCTCCCTCGCACTACATGTTTCGGCATAATAATGCCATCTTCAGGTGCTTACTTATCCACGCCAAACTAGTTCATTGCATGCCTTGTTCTCATATTAAAATAACTAAAATATGTATCTATCATATACATTGTCAAACGTTAAAAATATTAAAATTGTTCAGGATACCACATCGCTACGTCGCACCTCACTACGCCAGTCACGCCCATTCTCCNTAGATGTTTCTTCTATAACAAATATCTGAAGCAGGACGAGTCTTACAAAATCTAGTCCGGATTTCAAAACGAAAACGAGGAACAATCACAGCTTTTTGTGCGACATACCAATGGATCTGCATGGAGACGTACAGAAATATATTTATTTAGCTGAGCCTTGTAGCTTCTCAGCTCAGTCTTCCAGACTGTACGAAACACAAAGCTGGTCATACACAGATGTTCCTTGTCTCTCTCTTTTATGCACTTATCCCCTCCCCCAACAGTTTTATATTACTCCATCATACGAAAACTAACAACAGATGAAAAAGTAGTGCGAAGGGAAAGCGAAAAATGGAACAAGGCCATGAGAAGGGTTGATGAAATATAACAGAGGTTAGCTTTTCATAGCAATTGTGAAAAAGGAAACGATTACAAAGGGTGTAATAGGGTTCTCACATGTACACACACACACTAGAGCGCAACCCCTATACCTATAGTATTGAATGAGAGTCAGAGAAGGCTTCAGAGTGGTCAGTTCTCGAAGCACATTCATCTGGACTGAGTGTTATACTGCAGAGCCAAGAGATTTTTTTCATATATTATATGTGAGTGTAGAATAAGAAACAACAATGGTTTAATTGTTCTGTTGTCGAGAAAGTGCCTTGGAGGGAATAGTTTTCTGTGGTGCAATAGAAATACTACCACGAGAATTCTGAGGAAACATCAGGAACGCGTTTGTGGCGATAGTACAGTAGTCAAATTGTTTCTAGTGCAGCAATTGTTCTCAGAGACTGGGCATTTCTACACAAACGAATTCACTCGTCTACATTCGTGTCCTTCACGACATGTCAAGTAATTACCCATGAATACAAGTTTATACCATACTGTACAATTGTCTCATTTGACCTCTGACACCAGCGTCTCTAGGATAATGTTTAAAGGGCTCAAAATTGAACAGCTTGTGAACGACGGGTTACAGATACCTTAATTTAGACCTTCAAAATATGATAATTTTATTGTGTATTAGGATTTTTGTGTTCTGGGATGCGATTTAGTGAAATGTGGTAGTAGGGATCATCGATTCGAAAAGTCCTACTCTCTCCATCTTCATTTAATTTTCCCTGATGATGAATACGGCACAAAACTAACTAAGTCCGAATCAGTAGAACAGGAAAACCAAGCTGTCCTTTAGGGCTGAAACACACACAGCGACATTGGTCCTACGGAATATGTCGTACGATTTTCTTGCCGTACGACCTCCTTTTCACACTAGAGCGACCAAATACATTTCTTTGCTCTCCGACTGCCGTACGGTAGATGTCGCATGTCGTCACGAATGAAAGCTAAGACTACACTTTATATTCTACTACTTGGTGCGACATGAACCGTACGAATGTCGTACGGCCGATGTCGCTGTGTCTGTTCCAGCCCTCAGGGCTCTAGAGGTTTAGAAGCAACATATTGTAGCGTGTAGACCCGGTGAACTTTGTTCCCGCTACAACGGAAACACATACAACAATACAGGTAATTTTGGCAACAGTGTTTTCTACTCGGTCCGTGAAAAGTGGTTATTAGAGGACAATTGAAGCAAGAAAATGCAGTATCCCGTGTGGAGGTTTGGTCGAATACCTCCACCGTAGCCCTGCGAGTCGTAGGAGGCGACGAAAAGGGAACCCAGTGCTGGGGGTATAGCCAGGCCACCATGATCCTGTGGCATATACGTGTAAATACGGGTACCTGACCCTCAAAGTTGGTGGGGGGTGTCTCGAATCTGAGTCCGTAAAATGTGGTCATTAGTCCCGCTGGAGTGGAACCTGAGAATGACTGCACTTACGAGGACCAGAGGCAATTGTAAGCGACTGACTCCATCCTCTCGTCAGAGAGGATATTACATAAGTACTACAACCGCAAGTGTTCAGTTGGAAAATAAAGTTGCTGGTCATGAGTCTCCGTGGGTTTGTCGCCAAGACGAACTGATTGGCGGTAATCCTCCAGTCATAAAGTGATTGTGACTGACTCTGAGAAGAAGCAGTTGGATGAGAGGCGCCGTTCAGAAGGGGGTTGAGCCCGGAAGCAGAGGAGTAGCCACTGTTATGGCAGTTACAAGGAGACGGGTAGTGGACACTGTAACGCACTGAGAACACTAGTCTGTGTGCTCTAGTGAACTGTAAAGTCTGGAAATTAGGGATGGCGCTATAATTAAGTGTAATTACGAGTTGTGTGTTGAAGCAGTCAATAAATCCAATATCCAATCCGAAACCCCGTCGAGAGGCACACTCATAATACGTGACAGTATGTTATAAGCCATTTATTAGTCTGTTTTCCTTATTTTGAAAAAAATTAGGAGAGACTTACGAGATTACCTTCCTGTCTCTCTCTTTTTCCGTCTGTGTATCCTACCTAATTTATGAGGCTTATGAAATCGCTTTTCTGTCTGCTTGTGTATCCCCCATAAATTTTGTTAGGAGGCTTATGAGTTCACCTTGCTGTCTGTGTGTCTGGCCCCTTTATTTTTTCGTTTGTTATGCGGTCCGTGTCATGTCGTACGGAAGTAGGTGACAAGTTCTTCCGAGAACGTCTTGTCTCTTTTAATTTCGTTAAACAAAAACTGGTTTGTAATGTGCCTTTGTTCTTGATATGACCATGAATTTTGCAGTAATCGAAACACGTTATATAGAAACGTGTATTTGTATAGTGAGTCTTGAAATGTTGTCATCGTCTAGGGTGTACATGAAATGGTGGATGACGAAATATAAATGATATGAAAGGATGTAATCCTGTCCTAATTGAAGTACTTATCCCGGAAATTGCTAGAAAAACTGTGAAAACTACGAAAATTTTCAAGTTAATATAATTGTCGTGCCGCTCAAAATTCTAAGTTGGTGTTTCCCGATTTCAAGTAAATATTGTTACCGCTACACTCACCCACTCGGCGCAGCACTGAAAACACGATACCGATGACGGATTCAATTACAGTACCAAAAAATGCCGCTTTATGCCTATTACTTATAACACATTTGAGAAAATTTATGTAATTTTAATAAAGTTAAGAAACTGCGGGTTTTCTGGTTTTATGGAAAAATAATTTTGATTTTCTTCTGCCCTGAAACCAGCTTATTTTAATTTAAATTTCTAGTTAATAAGGAGAGGACCACTGGACCAACAGAAAGTTTGTGATGAAAATGACAACTCCCTACTGGCTTTATTCTATTATTCTGGTATAAAGGAAGGGGTCGGACAGCTTAAATCCTATCGACTGTCATTTCATTCGTCAAGTAATGAAGTTCCATTCTTGAAGTTTCATATCCTTAAAACTTTCAGCTTTCCCATAGGATATGAGACCCACATTGAATGGGGACACGCTCACAGTAGGGCTTGCCTACAGGGAAGCTAATAACATGCCCCCCTGCAGGAATCTTCATCGCGTTAATATCTCATAAAAACGGGGTTAGATCTGCTATATATTTTTTATTAGCTATTTCTTCTTCTTTCTTCTTCTTACATTCTTGAACGAAGTGAATGCATGTTGGAGAATACAGGAAGGAAAGAAGTGGGAGGGATTATAGCAAGATGCTGTTCCCTGGAGTTTTTTTTTTTTTACTGGCGAATAACATCGTAATGTGTGGAAACGAAAATTCTCGTAATTTTGAACCATACGGTTGAATGCCAGTTTTAAAGAAACGAAAATTTCACCCTTAACAACGAAATATATAATGGAATCTGGTAAGGAAGAAAAAGATAATAAAGAAAGAAGTATTGAACTTGCCTATCGCCCGAACACAAAGCCTTTATAAGCCTAAGTAACACGTAACTGTGAAACGGTGTCATTACGCAGATTTTTCGTGGATTCCATTATTCTGTCATGTGACTTAGTGTGTCTATAAACGAGGTTCGGATTGGTAGTCGAATTTATTGAACACTTACAGATCGTAACTACAAGTAACTATAGCGCTGTCACTACAGGACGCACTAATTCTTCTCACTCTGCTGTCTCTTCATCTGATGTCCCTTGGTAACTGCTTCCAACGTCATAGTTTCTTTAGTTTCCCTGTTCACGCCTTTACTGGCCGGCGGCTCTCTAACAACTATCTGAACTGTAGACTTGTCCTGTTTTAACTCCTCTGCACAGACCTCACAGAAAACACTCCTCGCAACAGTTATATTATTGAGTCACGTAGCTGTCGCACAGACCGCTTAGAGAACACCGCTACCCAGTTACTACATTCGTGCGTCTTACGAATCTGTTGCGCCCATTAACGAGCAACGGCCGTTGTTTACAAAGCCATTACCTATCAACGGCTGTTGTATAGCTACTTATTTCGCGGTGGTTGCCTAGCAGTGTGTTTACATGCCACAATACGTTGTAAAGAAACAATTATCCTTTCTTCAACAGTGAAACAACTCTGCATTTTGTCTACAGAGTTGTTTATACGTATAATGTTATTTTCTTCTGGAATGTGACGTGAAGAACACCTTAACCTGAAGATGGAGATAGCAAATTCCTCCGAAACGGTGGTGCTTATTTGGCAAAGAACAACGCGTTATCGAACGGGTTGACGTGGCGGTAAACCTCCAGAATCTAATTCGGAGAGTGCTTGGTTTGAATCCCAGATGGGACACCGGCTGTCCGGGCTGGATTATCGTGGTTTGCCTCTTCAAGCAAACGCTGGGATATAAGCTGTTAGATCGTTACAGCTTCCTTCTAAATCCTTTCCAATTCATTCATCTAACATACTGCCATAAATATTATATTTCTGGACATTATCATCCTATCTTTAAAACTCCGTCCTGTTTATGTTTCAAAAGACGTTTCGGAGACTGGATTCTGTCTCCTTCTTCAGGTAAAACCTACGCAATTGGGCCAAATCGATAAGCTAGTTCAACTGAATAGTTTTTACCTGAAGACTGAGACAGAATCCAGTCTCCGATACGCTCTGTTTTGAAATATATATCAGACAGTTTTTAGATAAAAATAGAACGATGGATAATGTTCAGAAACATAATACAGTAATGTACCATCATCACAAAATTTTAGATCTTAATGATCATACCAACATTCAATGTTATTTATTCCGGCTACTGGTAGCTTCTTGATTTGTACCTCTCCCCAAAAGAATCACAGCGACACATCCCAATAGACAGCTATTTTCATGAATACCGCATTGAGATCCTTAAGTTGTACATGTTTGTCCTTCTTAAGTGTTTTACATTGTTTTCAGAACAAGCAGCAATTTGCCCCGCTTATGCAGCGTTAGCTGATTGGTCGAGACACTGTTTGTGTTCTAAAGGGTCCTGGCTATGGTGTATAACACACAAAATTACTGGGGCCCAGTATTCTAGAGAATAGAAAACACGACATTTCAGAAACTGGATCTGTTTCCGTGCTCAGGTGACGGGGATAAGACACCTACTCAGTTGGGCCCCATAAAAAACTCTATATATACTCGTATATATACACACACAGAGACTCTATGGCGATTGACGCCACCTGTTAGACATTGATCGTTGCTATGTACTATGTGAATTTATAACATAGACGCAGTCAATCATAAGCCGAGGCCGCGCCATAGCTCAGGATGTTAGTCGCCGGTTTCCCGCCGCGGCGACCTGGGTTCCAACCCAGGTTAGGTAACGTGGGATTTATGGTGGAAAAAGTGGAACTGGGGCAGGTTTTCTCCGAATACTTCGGCTTCCCCTGCCAATTCTCGTTCCATCGGCTGTTTCACACTCATCATCTAACGTCCTGGGCTGCTACAGTAGACCAATCAGTAGCCGACGTACCAATTGGACTTAGTCTAACCTCACACCAAGACACCAAAAACACTAACAATAAGCCGTCGCTTTTGCTATCACTATATTGTGACGGAAATCGAGCAGCCAACCCTCCTGCTTTAGGCAGGAATGTTGACAGCATATTTAAGAAATCAGCGTTCATATCACTTTTCTTGGATGTCAAAGAAAATTAGGTTTGTATTCTACCACTTTACTAGCGGAATCACGTGTAAGAAGTGTAAGTTTGGCAGCCCTGCTTCAGGCAACAGGCGGGCTGGTAGCAGGGACTTCCCCATTGCGGTCTCGTGATGGAATTAAGGAATTTTCTATTACGTTTAGAAGTGTAGGGGGACGTGCCTGATAACGACTATACATATATCACTCCCCCTTGCGCTGTCCTCCTTCCGTCTCCTTCCCTTGCTGCATCTTCGTGCAGTGCCCCATATGATACTTTTAAACGATGCGCCTCTTGCTTCTGCTCTTACAGCGGATCACCCACATTGTTGCAGTAGGAAGACCAAACCAGTGGCGAACTGGCTAAATAGATTCTTTTCTATCAGAATTCGGTGATATCTGGTACGTATCAAAGATAGTTTATTGTCTTTTTACTCAAGTTCTGTGAGATTTGGTTCATGTGAGGAAAGAGAGAAGTTAACGATTACAACAGTTGACACTGATTACAAATTAGCGACCATAAATTGTCCCTTCTTTAAACAGATCCTTTTTATTCGTCGATATCTTATTCGATGTAATTTCCTATTTATTTGTGAAACTTAATAAAATTAGAATAAAACGTTCTTTAAAGAATAAATTATTTAGAAACGGTCAAATAAACACTGTTTAAGTAGTTACTATAGGATTCTGACGATGGTGTATAACACACTGATATGTTGGGATTTTGGACTTTATCCATCGTCCTAGTTTTTAAGATAACAAATAAAAACACGACGTTTCGGAAACTGGATCTGTTTCCGTCCTCAGGTGAAGGAAAACACCTATTCAGTTGGGTCCCTTAGAAAGAGCTAGCCTCAATCACTGGTCCAGTGATAAAGTCCAAAATCCCAACATATCAAACACTGTTTAGTCACTCAAGCAATATATTCGACGAGCAGAGAAGTTACAGAGTATTGTTTTTTTTAACAAACTGTTTCTACCTTATGCCCTCAAGTTCACCCTGGCATATTTAAAAACTAATATCACCGTTTCATAAACTTGCATATTGAGGAACTTCACAACATGTATAGGAATGAGTTGGTATGGAGTTTTTAAGATAACAAATAAAAACACTACGTTTCGGAAACTGGATCTGTTTCCGTCCTCAGGTGAAGGAAAACACCTATTCAGTTGGGTCCCTTAGAAAGAGCTAGCCTCAATCACTGGTCCAGTGATAAAGTCCAAAATCCCAACATATCAAACACTGTTTAGTCACTCAAGCAATATATTCGACGAACAGAGAAGTTACAGAGTATTGTTTTTTTTTAACAAACTGTTTCTACCTGATGCCCTCAAGTTCACCCTGGCATATTTAAAAACTAATATCACCGTTTCATAAACTTGCATATTGAGGAACTTCATAACATGTATAGGAATAAGTTGGTATGGACTGGCCTGATGTGGCTCAGGATAGGGACCAGTGGAGGACTCTTGTGAACACCTAATGAACCTTCGAGTTCCATAAAATATTGGGAAGTTTTTGAGTAGGTGTACAACTGGCGGCTTCGCAAGAAGGGCTCGGTACCATGGTGTTAGTTTGTTAGTTAGTTATTTAATTAATCAGTTATCACCATCTCATAAATACTCCGGGTTTAAAGCACACAAAGACCTCAGGTGTTACCAGGTTTTCTTAAACGTTCGAACCCGGCTGGAGACGTGGATTTACCGCCTCTATTTTAGTTTAATTTTTATTGTATTTGGATGGTACAAGCTTAAAAATGCGTCGATCCTTCATCCGAGCGATAGAAGATAGCTTATGCTTTGGACGGCGCGGCCACTGTGATCGACAATCCAGTCCTGTGCTCGAAAAAATTTTAGAAGAGGGCAGAAAAGAACAGTTATAATGTGATACAACATACCCTGACTTCGGTATATCCCCAGGCCCACAGGTCCTCCAACGAGATATCTTGGGTCGGCACAGTCTCATGATACCGCAGTGTATGTGTGTGCCACCCGTATTATTCCCAATCAATATATCCCAACCCCCCTTCCACATCATCTTCTATGCTACGCAGTTTCGGACAATGTGAATCACACAACGCCTTGATTAATGACCCCAGTCAGTATCGAACCCCCCCTCAGCTGCCACCCCTTATAAGCCCTCAACCCACCCTACCGTACACACTCATACTATCCTGTGTGTATATGTATGTATGTCGTTTTAATATAAAGCCCCTGTCTTGATAAATCACAATTCTCTCCGAAACAACTTTCATTATCTCGTCGGAAGTGTTAGGTCTCCGGTACTACTTATTACAGTATATTGTTATCTCTCTCTCTCACATTCATATTAATTAGTGCGATAAATGAGGCAATCATCACTTATCAACACTCATTTATCCGTCCCTTAACATGATAGCTACTACTTGTCTATCCGTTCATTCATCAATGAATTTATTCACTTGTTTATATAACTTAGGACGGTCTCTGTGGTCTAGTGGGCAGAGTTTCTGGCTAAAGATCCAGAGGTTCCGGGTTCGAGTCCCGGCGCTACCAGGTTTTCTGAGAAGTACTGGGTCTGGAACGGGGCCCACTCAGCCTCCTGAGGATAAATGAAGAACTACTTGAATGGAAAAGTAGCGGCTTCGGTCTATAAAACCGAAATTAACGGCGTGGGGATTCGTTGGACTGACCACATGACACCCTCTATCCGCTAAAGTTGGCATTAACTTCGCCGACAAGCGGCGGTCGCTCGGTCGGTATAGTTCGCTTGCGGATTGAAACCACGGCATTTGTTTTGGTTTATATATCTTATTTTTGTATTTTTAAATGTATGGCTCTTTTAACGACGTTGTTACTAGTTCTGCATTGCGCGGACCTCATAGAAAATACCTCTTTCAATACCTTTTCTATTTTTGCGTGCATGTATTTCGGGCGTTGTCTAGAAATGGGTCTACGTGTCACAATATTCAAATTCAAGCAGTCGTCGGACCTCCTCTCTTAGAGCCTTATTTCTCCGCATTTTAACGTAACAGAAATCTATATTCTGGACTAACGACAGCGAGGAACCGAATACTTTCAAATTTCTTGTATATGAAGAAGGAATTTTTTATATTTTTTCTTTTATAAAAATCCGATTTATTTTCAAGACCCGCTATGGGAAGGGAGCATACACCTGGCTTTCTCCCCTCGCCAGTGCCAATAGATACAATTACAAAATTTCCTGACGTACCCTAATTTCAGGCACGGCTGTCCAAATTCGCCGCGAAATTACTTTCGTGTTCCAAAGTCAGTTTTAACATTTCTCTAAATATGACTCCATTATATAACACACATGTAATTTTGTGGAGAATTTAAAGTGTCCACCAAAGAAAAATATAAATCACAAATTGGATAGGTTTTACCTCGTGAATTTTTAAAATTCTTCAGAGAATTATACTAATTGAAGCATTTAAAACGTTGTACAAATTGACAGTTTCATATATAACGTAAACATTGTAGTTGATGGATTACTAACATGTACCTCTACACGTATTTCACATGGCTGTCAGATGGTTCCTCTTCCGCCCCTGTTAACTGGATGTCGTTAATTGTGCACAAAATGGAAATGAAACGTCCGCCTTAAAAGGAAAGCGTCTAGCAAATATTTCATTGCAGTTTTATTGTGTCTTTTATCCGATTAACTGCAGATAATTAGGTAATAACCCAACTGAGAACAATAAGAGAAAGTGGACGACCGTATTTTGAAATATGATAATTGACGGGCAGAATAATCACATTGTATAAGAGAACTGAAGCACGTATAATATTACAATGTTTGTTAATTTTAACAGCGATAACCAGTCGACGTAAACAGGGTTACATAATTATTGTACAGTGCAGTCCAACCTGTTTCCGCTTCTCTTAACCTGAACTCGTTCTATAGTGTTTGCAAATATGGAAAGGGGGAGTGGGCCCCAGTAATATCCTCCCTGTCAGTATGACGATGTCCCTCATTTCCAACCCCTGCTTCCCTCTCTGGACATTAGTTGGCCAGCTTTATTCTGGACGTTGGGGAAATGTAGGACCAACCCACACTGTCATGTGGGTCCTCTTGGTGACGGGCGACAGGAAATTAGAGCTGCGGCACCATATCTCCCCCCACGTACGTCCGTGCGAAACAGTCCCAAAAGACAGATTCATAGCTGGAGGATGGCTGTACTCATCTGCGAAATTAAGCTGTCTCTTTGGATAAGTTCCACTTATGAAGGAAATGAGAATAACCCAGTTTCTCCAAAATTTGTAACCTGATTTCATTTCTGAAGTTTTTGGGATAAGAAAGCTGCCCGTAGCGGTGTTCCTGTTTGTCCTACTTTTCAACTTTTCAACCAGTTGACTAGTTTCCACAAAATTTGGTTATAACCGTTATGCCTGGGAATCTGGGATAGCTGAGTATAGCAACTGGCCACAGGCTGGATAGCTGGAGTTCGATCCACGGCAGGACAAGAAATTTTTTCTCTTCTCCACAGCGTCCAGAACGGCTGTAGGCCTCACCCAAACTCCTATCCAATGGATACCGGGAACTCCTTCACCGGGATAAAGCGGCCGGAACGTTAAACTAGCCACTCCATCTAGTGTTGAATTCAAGAACTGTGGAGCTGTACCTCTACTCCCCCATATATATTCATGGTGTGAAGTTTAATTAATTAAGCAAGAGAGCAACTTTACTTTTTACTTTACTCATGCCTCTGGAAGCCACCAAAGAATCAGTAATACCAACATGGGTGACAAGCAAACTTGTGAAGTGCTAACGGCATTAGCGCCACATAATTCAAGGTCTTAAAATGACTTATTAACCTATCCTCGAAACCTTATGTTGGTTTATTTTCAATTAATAGAATGTAAAATAGCAACGCGATGGTTAAAAAAAAGGTAAAGTTGTCCCTGTGCTTAACTAATTAATCACTACACCAAGAAGTCCTATGGAGGAGTGATTGTATAGAGCCACATTTTCTTGACTCGGCACTAGTTTGAGGTGAGTGGTCAGCTTCACGCCCCTGCCGTTTACCCCCGGTACCCATTGGATAGGAGGTTGGGTGGACCCCAGAGCTGGTCTGGACGACGTGGAGAAGAAGAAATTCTTGACACTACTGGGACTAGAACTCAAACCCCTCGGTTGTCCAGCCCGTCTCTAGTCGCTATACCGACTGCGCTATCCCGGCTCCAACAACCCAATTGTCTTCCGAAATTATTCCATTCTATTTAACGGCGATGAACAATTTGAGCTAAGCATACGAAATTTGGTATAAAATGGGTAATAAATATATCTACTTACTTACTTACTTACTTATGTAGCTGATCCCTTCTTGAGGAGAAGCCAAATCTGCAGCTACTCAAGAATTTCCCAGCATTTTATGGAACCAGAAGTATAGATATATAATATAAAAGACACGTAAAGTTTTTCCTGTGTTAAATTAATTAAACACTATGCCAAGAAGATATATGGAGGAGTGGAGGTGTAGCTCCACTATTATTGACTTCGAAACTGAATGGAGTTGAGTGGTCAGTTTATCGCCCCGCCCGTTTTATTCACGGGGAAGGAAACCCGATACACATTGTTCAGAAGTCTAGATGGGCCCCAGAGTAGGTCTTGATGCTATGAGGTAAAGAAAAATCTCTTGCTCCTGCCAGGAATCGAACCTCAGCCTTGCAGCTCGTATCCCTTCGCCATACCGAGCTGTCCCGCCCCCCTGCCGGTACGACACAATGTTAGTAAGTCATTACTTAGGCCGCGCCATAGCTGAAACCGTTAGCCGCTGGCTTCCTACCACCGCGGCCCGGATTGGAGCACGGGTCTGGTCAAGTGGGATTTGTGGTGGACAAAGTGACGCTGGGGCAGGCTTTCTCCGAGTACTTCGGTTTCCCCTGCCAATCTTCATTCCACCAAATTCTCCAGCATCATAATCACCCGGGGCAGGCTACAATAGGCCAATCAATGGCCGCCATGCCGAGTGGACCCAGCTGGACTTCCCCCCCCCCCCACTAGCGAATTAAAAAAACGTTATTACTTACAGATGTGATGACAGTGGAAATCTAGAGCCCTAAGATTGTAGTCAACGAATTCAATTATATGCACTTAATTAATAGTGTTGGCCGATCATAATGGCAGCCCAGTCTAAGGTATGAAATGTTTTCGTTCTCTGAAGCACTGGGATCATGGGTTCAAATCCGAATCTAGACATGGATATCTCTCTGCATTTGATATGCGTTTTTATTTTCCCGTATAGGTAGCGGCGTTGCGTCGGGCTGATCCCCGTCCAAGAAGTCCTACAAACTCTACAAAATTCACAATTTCATAATTAATTCTGAATGGGAACAAGCCAGAGGGCCAATCCATCAAGATAGAAGAAGAAAATCTAATATTATCTCAAAATTGTAATAAAGTAACAGCAATAGTATTCCCACAAGTGTAGGGGTAAAATCTATGGATTAGGAGAGATAGCTTTATGAGTTCTGCTCAGAATTTCCTATACAGCGTATGTTATTACATAGGAAATTCCAAAAAACAAATATAATAATGTTACAAACTCACTAGCGTGAATCCCTCTATGAATTCTCTTTTATATTATTTGTAAATCCCGTCTGTCTCTCTCAGACACATAGCTTTTCCTTCGGATTTCTTGGAATTTATTAATGATGATCGTCTTACTGAATATTTTCATAAGAAAATGTTCTCTTGGCAATGTTGGCAGCCCACGGCAGATCCGGAGACACTGTATGGATGGTATAGATTGGCGATGATGGTAATCTCTTGCAGCAATTCATACTCTACCCTTGTCTAGAACAAGCAACCCTGTGATTCGAGAACTCAATCGAAAATCTACCTTTTAAGGAGAGATTTAAATACTTTACTGTGTAAACAAGAATTAATATGAAGAGTACGGAATTTTGGGTTGTAACGCCGTGTAGTGAGAAGAAAACCCAACTTTTCGTCTCCAGTTTCAGTTCGATGAGTAAGCTAAGCGATAACCCTGCAGAAGCAGAAGTTATTAAAGAAGAATAGATACACAGCTTTCCGTTTCTTCTTCTGGTTTATTACTTGCCTTAATCTCCCCCCTGAAGATGGAGGCGATATTTTCCTCCGAATCGTCGGGTTGACTCAGGCGTTACAACTCAGACTGCTGTAATTCCTCCAAAATTTAATTAAACTTACCACAATAAGTACAGCCGTAAAATGCAAGGGCAACTGTTTTCACTTCAGAATACACTTACGAGAATAAGCAGTACATCTGACCTGCAATTTCTTCTTTGTCAACACTTGTGAAATTATTCAATATTCGGTATATCAGTCGATTATTATTATAACAGGATGTGGTATGTGTTATACTGGCGGAACATAATATTTTTAAAGCTCAATTTGTAGGTATATATTATATATATACTCGTATATTTCTTTTGGTGTGTGTGTGTGTGTGTGTGTGGACTGCTTCTGTGCATCAGTGGTCAAAGTTCCTGGCTATAGATCCAGAGGCCTGGGGTTCGATTCCCGGCGCTATCAGATTCTTTGAGAAGTGCCGGGTCTGAAACGGGGATCCACTCAGCCTCGTGAGGATAATTGAGGAGCTATTTCAAGAAAATAGCGACTTCGGTCTAGAAAACCGAAATTAACCGCCGTGGGGATTCGTTGCGCTGACCACGCAACACTCTCTATCCGCTAAAATTGGCAATAACTTCGACCACAAGCGGCGGTGGCTCGTTCGGTATAGTCCGCTTACGGACTAAAACCACGGATTTTTTATTTTTGTATATACGAGTATATGTGTGTGTGAGGAAATACAACTGTACTGCACATCAGCAGGATGTAGTCTGGTCTGGTAGTTTGCTGTTTCCCCCTCGAGGATAGTCCTTTTTCGTGTTGAGACCTGCAGATTGTGGTTTCTGAGAGCAATAGCTGTATTGCTGTGTGAGATGGATTGTATGCATAGAGGGTCATATTTTCCAAGTTTTCGATTTTAAAATTTCCCTACGGTGAGGAAAACTTAAAAGGAAATTTTGTTTTCTGATAGTTACACTTTTCTTACTAAAATAATATTGTATTCCTAGAAAAATGTCCTTTCTCACCATTCCATTTCTCCCTGTGTTGAAAATCTTAGTGTACGCCCTTGAAAGGGAAATTTTTTCCAACCAGCTTTCCCATTGGCTAGGATCGAGCTCCTTTCCTTACCCCCTCCCTTGTGTCTCAGTGACCATTTCCTTGCAGGGTGCTTGTGTAACAGCGCTAATTTCTCAGTCTACATGTCATGAGCATATAAACACCCTCCTTTGCAGTACGTACAATACACATTACAACTGTCAAGACCGCCGACCTCTGTTCTTCTCTTGCAAGACGATCCAAAATGGAAGAAAGTGTCTATTGTATGTCAAAATCTGATCAGGGGCCTAGACAGGTCCCGATACAAAGACCACGCGGGGTCACGCGGTGGCGTAGTTAGTTGAAGGGCTATGCTACAAGCCGCAAGGTCGCGGGTTCAAGTCCCGATGAGGTCATTTGATTTTTTTTAATTAACCTAATCCTTACGGCCGCACTATGGCCCTGGGTTCGACTCAGCCTCTAACAGAAATGAGTTTTTTTTTCCTTGGCACTAGAGGCCCAGTGGGCCTAGGCCTACCTCCATGAACTTCTCCGTCCACTTCGGTTTCTCTAGATCTTACACATTCGGTAGGACTCCTTGGGCGGGTGATCAGCTCGTCGCAAGGCCTCTACCTGTACACAAACACAGGAAAACGCACACACACAAACTAAACATCCATGCCCTGAGTGGGATTCGAACCCACGATTCCGGTTTTCAAGCGAGCGAAGACAGTACGTGCCTTAGACCGCTCGGCTACCGTGACCGGCCTAACAGAAATCAGTACCAGGAATTAAGTAATTAATTTTCCTGGGGAGTAAAGCGTGACCGGCGCGTAAAGTTGACAACCTTGTCGCCATCTTTGAGCCAATTGTCTAGATAATGTGAGACCCTCAACGTCTCACAACCCTATGGACCTTCATGGCTTGGCACAGGGATAGCTTTACTTTTTTTCTATCAGAATCTTAACCAGTGAAATTTTTCAGTACATAAACCCTTCTTACTCTGAAAGTGTGCCCTAACCCTTTCGCTGAATCGGAACATAAACGAAGGAAATGATGTAAACATGAACTTGTGCTCACTATCGGATATCTCCACGTTCCACGCGGACCATTCATCGCCAGTGGACCATTTCGTCTTGACCATAAAGAGAAAATAATTACGTTCAATCTGATAAAATTCAGATGTGAAATTGATCTCCTTTGTGCGTGTTCAGATAGCTATGGGTTATCTCGCCATTGTGACTTTCTGAGACCGGTATTGTCATATTTCACTAGCCTGCTTGTTCTTATGGAAATAAAATGAGAATGTGAAGTTTGCCTGTACTGCGGATGGTACTGAACTCGTGTGCGAAACAGATTATAGAAAATGAAATGAATTGTGTTAAACTGACTTCGGTTAAGTTCAGTAGGAAGTGTGTGTTAACGATATTGGAGTATAGAAGCAATCGGATTAATATAGCTTTGAAGCTTACTGCCTTCTGGGTTGTGTTACTGTATAGCCTGGTAAACGTTGAAGGTAAAGTTGTCCCTGTGCTTAACTACTTAAGTACTAATCCATGAAGATGTAGTATGGGGGAGTGGATTATAGACCCACGTTTCCTTGATCTCGACACTAGTTGGAGGTGCCTGGTCAGCTTCACGCCCCAGCCGTTTTACATCCTGGGAAAATGTCCCCAGTACTCATTGAATAGGAGGTTTGGTGAACCCCAGAGACGACCTGGAGGAGATCGAGAAGTGAAAATTCTTGACCATACCGGGATTCGGACTCCGATCCCTCAGCCGTCCAGCCCGTAGCCAGTCGATGTAGTCCGGTAGATACGAGGGTAAGTCAATAATTAATTCTGTACTTCAGCATCCCGTTCCAATTGTTCAACTTAACGTCCATAATTTGTAGTGGGTCAATATTGCAACACTCTTCCAGTCACCAGTCAACTTTTAGTTGAGCCTTATACACCTTGACTCTCGAATGGAAGAGTGTTGCAATATTGACGGGCGAAAAATACTGGACGTTAAGTCAATAAGTTACAAATGGATATAGAACTTAAACAAATAAGAGTACCGATTTGAAAAATGCTTTTATTTCTCAACATAATCTCCCTGGACATTGAGGCATTTGTCCCATCGTTTTAAAATCCCCTGAAAACCAGCAGCACAAAATTCTTTGGGCTGCTGTCGGAACCAGGCGGTGACTTCCCTTTCTACAGCTTCAACGTCGGGAAAATGTTCAGCCGAAAGATGAAATTTAAGAGGGTCGAACAAATGGAAGTTGCTTGGATCAAGGTCGGGGCTATACGGAGGATGCTTGAGGACTTCCCACTTGAAACTTCGCAGCGTCTCGTTTGTCTTGTTGGCAATATGGGGACGCGCGTTGTCAAGCGAGAGCAACACGCCTTTGGTGAGGAGTCCTGGTCGCTTCCGTTGAATGGCCTTACGAAGTTTCCTGAGGATGTTACAGTAGGAGTCGGCATTTACGGTTTGTCCTTGAGGCTAGAATGCGGTGAGCAATCCCCACCTGGTTCCGACAGCAGCCCAAAGAATTTTGTGCTGCTGGTTTTCAGGGGTTTGTGAAACGATGGGACAAGTGCCTCGATGTACAGGGAGATTATGTTGAGAAATACCTCAAGCGGTTAGTCGCTAGCTTTCCACCGCGGCGGCCCAGATTCGATACCGGGTCTGGTCAAGTGGGATTTGTGGTGGACAAAGTGGCGCTGGGGCAGGTTTTCTCCTAGTACTTCGGTTTCCCCTGCCAACCTTCATTCCACCAATTACTCCACAATCACCCTCACCTATCATCTGGAGCCGGTACAATAGGCCAAAAGTGGCCGCAGTACGAGGGGCTTAGTCCCACCCAACTAGCAATAAAAATACTTATTTAATTTTCTACGTATTTAAGAACGTTTCGGAGGAACTTTTTGCCTCCAGCTTTTACAATGAACTTCAAGGAGTGGAATCTTACTCTACAAGCTAATAGTTGTTCATGTATTCAAGAAATTCCAATTATTTTATTTAACCCAAATGTTCATTACAGTGTTCATAATAGCCGGCCACTAGTGCCTATCCCGAACCAAATTAATCCAGTCCAGAACTTCCCTTTGTAGTCCTGCAAGATCGATTTTGATATTCTCTCATTTACGGATAGGTTTTCAACACGAGTACTCCCCTCAATATTCTTTGCAGGAACTTTGTATAATTTTCGCTCTCGTGCGTTCCGCATGCCTGGCCCACTTCATCCTAATAATGTTGTGGAGGAGTGCTAATGATCTATGTAAATAAAGTTCTCCAATTTAGATCAATTGCTCTGTTAACATTTACTAAGAAAGTACTGTTGTAACCAAAGTAACTTCTATTATATCCTGTATCACGCCTACAAGGACACTGTGAAGGACATTGGCGGTCTCTGTTCCTTTCAACATTTCACACACACAACAGCGCGTTTCGAGTTTGAACGCTCAACATTTTCAACTGCAACTTAATCCTTAGTCTCTATGATTGATGATGCAAAAGTATACTTTGTAAGCATCATCCACTGCTTCTATTCACATTCGCACTGTAGCAGTGTAACATTTTCTTCCGCTAGGCTTCGTTACGTATCGGACATAAGTTGCTACCGTAATGCATTCAAATGAATTCTGAGGGCGTGTTTTGTTGGAACGGAATCTGTATGAGCTATTACAACTTACGTGCAGTCCATTCATTTATATTTCGAGAGCGTGGCAACTTGAGAGGGAGTGGGGTTTGGGGGGGAGGAGATGAAATAGAAGAGTTTTGTTTTTTTTAAGAGTGGTAGAGGAACATGATTTGAATTTGCAAATGACTTCAGAGTGAACTTTATAAAAGGAAATTAGGCGTCGTGTTTTGTTCTTAATTTCTGTTTATGTTTGATGTGTCCTGATCTGCCTAAGTCTTCGGTTTATTTCACAGAGACAGCAAATCAATCATGGTATTATTTTTGTTTAACGATTTATGTATTTTAAAAATTGAAGGTTTTGAGAAGGATTCTATTTAGAATATTATGAATGAACATTAGCTCAGTGCCTAATCTGGCGGTCACACTATTTGAATACTGTAATATAGATAGGACACATGTTGCCATTAATCACGAACGAGAAGTGTGCTGCACAAATAATATGAAGTTGTGGGAAGACCTAATCGCCTATTTTTCTTTTATACGACACGGACCACAATACAAAACGAAAAGGAAGGGGATACACAGACACACAGATGTGTCTCTGAGAACAGCGCTACATCTAAGCATAGGTCTTGCAGCTGTCTACTGAGTTCATAACGCTGCTTCCCAATGCCATTCGCATTAAATGGTATGCCTACAAATTCTTGCTCCATGAGATTTAAGACAATTTTTGTTGTGACCAATATTTTAGCCTCCTCTAATACAGCACCGTTACACTCTGTCATAATCTTCTGTACTGCCGTTACTACTACTTTCAACATTTTATCCAAAGGCAAATTCCTTATACATGGAGCCCGAAGTGACGGACCTGTTGTCTGCTGTTCGTGTTGGGGAAAGGACAAAGGGACCCTGCGTTCCATTCTGTCGGGACCTGCCACTGCCAACCAATGTGTCTGGGGCGGCTGCTGTTCCTCTGTCCTGTCTCGGAGCGTAGCCGCGAAGGACATACCTTGAGTGGTAAGGTTGGAAGAGAACACCCTTCCCGTTTCAGTCCTGTGTGTCATCTGCGACTTCTTTTTCTGCATCTCCTCCTTCCCGTGTCTCCGGCCCCGATAATTGGCGGGATGGGGCCTTTCTCCTTCAGCCAACCAACAGTTGCAGCATCTTAGCGTGGAAGATGTATTCCCTTTCTCGAGGCAGAGACGTGTACAAGGAGGCGTCTATATAGATAGTAGTAGAGGCAAAGTGCATGACGAATTTAACGCCTCATTAAACACGCGTACAGAGAGGCTTTTTTATAGGTAGTAGTATAGGCAAATTGTATGAGTATATGACGCCTCAGTAGAGACATGTACAGAGAGGCGTCTTTATAGGTACTTGTATACGCAAAGTGTTTGAGCTTTTGACGCCTAATTAGAGATGTGTAGAGTGAGGTGTCCATTTAAGTAGTAGTATAGGCAAAGGGAATGACTTTTTTGTCGACTCGCTTGATCCTTGTACAAGGAGACGTCTTTATAGGTAGTTAGTATATGCAAAGTGTATGGCCTTTTGACGCCTCAAAGTGACGTGTACAGGGAAGTGTATGTATATGTAGTAGCATAGGCACAGTGTATGAACTTCTTGACACCTCAATAGTGACGTGTACAGAGAGGTGTCTATATAGGTAGTAGAATAGGCAAATTTTTTGAACCTCTTAACACCTCAGTAGTGACGTGTACTGAGAGGCCTTTATATAGGTAGTAGTATAGACAAAGTGTATTAAAATTTTGGAGCTTCAACGTTGACGAGTACAGAAAGACTTCTGTATATATAATAGTATAGGCAAAGTGTATTAAAATTTTGGCTCCTCAATATTGACGTGTACAGAAAGACGTCTGTATATGTAATACTATAGGCAAAGTGTATGACTTTTTGACGCCTCATTATACCCCTGTATACAGAAGCGTCTATGTAGGTAGTATTGTATATATAGTGTAAAACTTTTGTCGCCTTATTTAATAAGTTTACACACATGCGTTTGTATAGGGAGCTGTATAGGTAAAGTGTATGAACATTGGACGCCTCCGTAGATATATGTACAAAGAGGCGCCTATGTAGGTAGCAGTATCGTCAAAATATATGGCCTTTCTGAAGTATCAGTAGAGATGTGAACAGTGAAGCCTCTATATAAGTAGTAGTATGGCTAAGTGTGTGAAAATTTTGAGGCCAAATTATAAATGTGTATAGAGAGTCGTCTATATAGGTATTAGAGTAGTCAAAGTGTATTTGAATTTGTAGCTTCATTATAGAAATGTACAGAGAGACGTCTATATAGGTAGTTGTAAAGTGAAGGTGTATTAATTATATAACACCTGATTATAAACGTTACATAGAGTAATCTATGTTGATAGATGTATAATTAATGTGTATTATCAATTTGACACCTGATTATACACATGTATGTAGAGGCATCTCTTTTCGTAAATGTATACGGAAAATATATGACCTTTTTATATATCAGTATTATCACTTAAAAGAGGCGTCTCTAATGTATTAGTACAGGAAAATTTTATGATCTTTGACGCTTCGTTAGAGACTGGTACATAGAGGGGCTCAGGTTGGTAGAAGAATATGAAAATATTATGAACTTTTTCACGCCTCTTTTTATACTTGTACAGAGAGATGTCTATACATGTACTAGAATAGGCAAAATGTATCACCTTTTTGAATACTACATGTACACGTGTACAGAGGCGTCTATATAGATACTAGTATAGACAAAATGTATGACCTTTTAACGTGCCAGTAAGTACGTGTTCAGGGAGGCGTTTATGTAGTAGTATATGCAAACAATTGAGTTTTTACACATCATTATATACGTGTGCATTGAGGCGTCTATATAGGTACTTGTATAGGCAAAATGACCTTTTGACACCTCAGTAGAGACTTGTACAAAGAGCCGTCCATATATGTAGAAGTATATGAAAAGTTTATGTACTTTCTTACGCCTTATTATATACGTGTACAAAGAAGTACTATATATATAAGTATATACGAACTATACTATACGTATATCTATACGTATCTATACTATATCTATATGTACTATACTATAAGCAAAATGTATGAATTCTGACACCTCAGTAGAGACGTGTATAGAGAGCCGTCCATATAATTAGTAATATATGAAAAATGTATTACCTTTTTCAATCCTATTTATACATGTGTGCAGAGAGGCGTCTATATCGGTAGTCGTAAAAGCAAAGTCTATGTTCTTTGACGCCTCAGTAGACACTTGTTCAGAGGGGCGCCTATATACGTTGTAGTATAGGCAAATTGTATGACATTTTGACGCCTCAGTACAAACTTCTACAGAGAGGCGTCTTTTAGGTACCTGTATAGGCAAGGTGTATAAGATTTTGACGCCTCAGTAGAGACGTCTAAAGTGATGCGTCTATGTAGGAAGTATTGTAGGCGAAGTGTAGGAACTTATGACGCCTCAGTAGAGACGTGTAAAAAGAGGAGTCTGTATTGGTAGTAGTATAGGCAAAGTCAATTACTTTTGACGCCTGAGTAGTGACGTGTACAGAGAGGCGTCTTTATAGGTAGTAGTATAGGAAATGTGTTTGTGCTTTTGTCTTTCCAGTAGAGACGTGTACAGTCAGCCCTCTATATAGGTACTAGTATTGGCAAATTGTATGATCTTATGAATCATCAGTATAGACGTTCACAGATAAGCGTCTATGTAGGTACTTGTTTAGGCAAAGTGTTAAGTTTTTGACGCCTTAATAGAGACGTGTAGAGTCACGCGTCAATATAGGTCCTACTATATGCAAAGTGTATATTCTATTGACTCCTAAGTAGAGACGTTTACAGAGTGGTGTCTAAGAAGGTACATGTATACACAAAGTATATGAGCTTTTGACGCCTCGGTAACGATATGTACAGTGAGATGTCTATATAGGAAATAGTATAGGAAAATTATATAACTTTTGACAACCCAGTAGTGACGTGTACAGGGAGATGTCTATATAGGAAGTAGTATAGGCGAAATTTATGACAATTGGACGCCTCAGTAGTGACGCGTACAGGGAGGCGTCTGTATAGGTAGTAGTTAGGCAAAGTGTATGAAATTATAAACGCCACAGTAGTGACATATACAGAGAGGCGTCTGTATAGGTAATAGTATAGGCAAAGTGTATCATCTTTTTGACCTCTCAGTAGTGACGTGTAAATGGAGTCTTCTATATACATAGTATTTTTGTGCTAGTGAGGTGGGACTAAGTGCCTTGTACTGCGGCCACTTCTGGCCTATTGTACCAGCCCCAGATGATAGGTGAGGGTGATTGTAGAGCAATTGGTGGAATGAAGATTGACAGGGAGAACCGAGGTACTCGGAGAATACCTGCCCCAGCGCCACTTTGTCTAACACAAATCTCTCTTGACCAGCCCATAGGTAGAAGTATACGCAAAGTGTATGACCATTTGACGCCTCAGTAGTAATTTGTACAGAGAGGGGTCTATAAAGACAGTAGTATAGGTAAGTTTATGATCATTTTGACGCCTCGGTATTGACGTGTGCAGAGAGGCGTCTTAAAATGTAGTAGTATAGTCAAAGACTATAACTTTTTGACTCTTCATTAGTGAAGTGCAGCAAGATGCGCCTATATAGGTAGTAGTACATAGGCAAGTGTAGGCGCTCTTGTCTCCTCAGTAAAGACGTGTACAGGGTGGCTCCTATGTAGGTACGTGTTTAGAGAAATTATATGAGCTTATGAACCCTCATTTGTGTCGTTTACAATGAGGCGTCTATATGTAGTATAGGCAAATTATATGTCCTTTTGACGCCTCAGTAATGACGTATACAGAAAAATAAGTAATAGTGTATAAAGTGTAGTCTTAGCTTACATTCGTGATCGACATGAGACATCCCGTACGAGAGTCGGAGAGCAAAGAAATGTATTTGGTCGCTCTAGTGTGAAAAGTTGGTCGTACGGCAAAAACTCATACGGCATTTTTTTGTACGACAGATGTATATATGTGTTCCTACACAAAGAGTATGACTTGGAAGCCTCAGTAGAGACTTGTACAGAGAGGAGTTTATATATGTAGTAGTGTAGGCAAAGAGTGTGACGTTTTGAAGACTCAGTAGAGACTTGTGCTGAGAGGTTTATATAGGTAGTAATATAGGAAAATTTTATGAAATTTTGACTCCTCAGTTGTGACGTGTACAGAAAGGCGTCTTTATAGATAGTAGTATAGGGACAGTGTATGAACTTTCTGACGCCTCAGTAGTGACGTATAAATGGATATGTCTTGTAGGCAAAGAGTGTGACGTTTTGAAGACTCAGTAGAGACTTGTGCTGAGAGGTTTATATAGGTAGTAATATAGGAAAATTTTATGAAATTTTGACTCCTCAGTTGTGACGTGTACAGAAAGGCGTCTTTATAGATAGTAGTATAGGGACAGTGTATGAACTTTCTGACGCCTCAGTAGTGACGTATAAATGGATATGTCTTGTAGGCAAAGAGTGTGACGTTTTGAAGACTCAGTAGAGACTTGTGCTGAGAGGTTTATATAGGTAGTAATATAGGAAAATTTTATGAAATTTTGACTCCTCAGTTGTGACGTGTACAGAAAGGCGTCTTTATAGATAGTAGTATAGGGACAGTGTATGAACTTTCTGACGCCTCAGTAGTGACGTATAAATGGATATGTCTTGTAGGCAAAGAGTGTGACGTTTTGAAGACTCAGTAGAGACTTGTGCTGAGAGGTTTATATAGGTAGTAATATAGGAAAATTTTATGAAATTTTGACTCCTCAGTTGTGACGTGTACAGAAAGGCGTCTTTATAGATAGTAGTATAGGGACAGTGTATGAACTTTCTGACGCCTCAGTAGTGACGTATAAATGGATATGTCTTGTAGGCAAAGAGTGTGACGTTTTGAAGACTCAGTAGAGACTTGTGCTGAGAGGTTTATATAGGTAGTAATATAGGAAAATTTTATGAAATTTTGACTCCTCAGTTGTGACGTGTACAGAAAGGCGTCTTTATAGATAGTAGTATAGGGACAGTGTATGAACTTTCTGACGCCTCAGTAGTGACGTATAAATGGATATGTCTTGTAGGCAAAGAGTGTGACGTTTTGAAGACTCAGTAGAGACTTGTGCTGAGAGGTTTATATAGGTAGTAATATAGGAAAATTTTATGAAATTTTGACTCCTCAGTTGTGACGTGTACAGAAAGGCGTCTTTATAGATAGTAGTATAGGGACAGTGTATGAACTTTCTGACGCCTCAGTAGTGACGTATAAATGGATATGTCTTGTAGGCAAAGAGTGTGACGTTTTGAAGACTCAGTAGAGACTTGTGCTGAGAGGTTTATATAGGTAGTAATATAGGAAAATTTTATGAAATTTTGACTCCTCAGTTGTGACGTGTACAGAAAGGCGTCTTTATAGATAGTAGTATAGGGACAGTGTATGAACTTTCTGACGCCTCAGTAGTGACGTATAAATGGATATGTCTTGTAGGCAAAGAGTGTGACGTTTTGAAGACTCAGTAGAGACTTGTGCTGAGAGGTTTATATAGGTAGTAATATAGGAAAATTTTATGAAATTTTGACTCCTCAGTTGTGACGTGTACAGAAAGGCGTCTTTATAGATAGTAGTATAGGGACAGTGTATGAACTTTCTGACGCCTCAGTAGTGACGTATAAATGGATATGTCTTTATATGTACTATTATAGGCAAAATGTATGACTTTGACACCTCAGTAGAGACGTGTACATAGAGGCTTCTATGTAGGTACGTGTATAGTCAAAGTGTATGAGATTTTGATGTCTATGTAGAGACCTTTACAGGGAGGCTTCCATATAGATGTTGTAGGCAAAGTGTATTACCTTTTGACGCCTCAGTAGAGACATGTACAGGGAGCCGTCTATGTACTTTATAAGCGTTTGAAACTTAATTTTTGACGGGTACAGAGAGGCTTCTATATAGGTCCTAGTATAAGTAAAATGTATGAGCTTTTGTCTCCTCAGTAGAGAAGTGACCAGAGAATTGACTATGAAGGTAATGGTATAGGCAAATTGTATGAGGTTTTGACGCCTCCGTCGGGACTTTTATAGAGAGCCGCCTATATAAATAGTATGGGCAATATTTAGGGCCTTTTGACGCTTCAATAGAGACGTGTACAGTGTGGCGTCTATGTAAATACTTGTATAGTCAAAATGTATGTGCTTATTATGCCTCAGTAGAGACGTGTACAGTGAGTCGTCAAAATATTTATTTTTATAGGCAAAGTGAATAAAATTTTTGACGCGTCTATATACGCCGAAATATGGGCAAAATTAATGAACTTTTTGACGCTTCATTACATAATTGTATAGGGAGGCATCCATATATGTACTTGTATTCGAAAAAAGTATGACCATTTTACTTCGCATTAGAGACATGTACTGTGAGGCATCTATATAGGTAGTAGTATAGGCGAAGTTTATGACCTCTTGAAACCTCGGTTTTAGACACGTACAGAGAATCTTATTTATAGATAATATTACAAGTAATCTATTTGACGCCGGTCACGGTAGCCGAGCGGTCTAAGACATGTACTGTTTTCGATCGCTTGGTAACCGGGATCGTGGGTTCGAATCCCACTCAGGTCATGGATGTTAAGTTTGTGTACATGTAGTAGCCTTGCGACGAGTTGTCCACCCGCCGAAGGAGTCCTACCGAATGTATAAGATCTAGAAAAACCGAAGTGAACGGAGAAGTTCACTAGGCCCACTGGGGCTGTCGTACCAAGGAAAAAAAATCTATTGGATATTTTTGACGCCTCAATATTGACCTGTACAGTATGTACCTGTATGTAAGTAGTAGTATAGGCAAAGTGAACGTACTTTCTGACGCCACATTATATACGCGTACAGGGATTCGTCTATACTCGTATAGGTTCTTGTACAGGCAAAATATATGAACTTTTGAAGGCTCATTAAAGACGTGTACAGAAAGACGTCTATATAGATAGTAATATAGCAAATTGTATGACATTTTTGACGCCTCAGTAGTGACGTGTAGAGAGAGGCGTCTATATAGTTAGTAGTAAAGGCGAAAGGTATTAACATTTGGAGGCCACATTATAGGTGTACAGTAAGGTGTCTATGTGGGTAAAATGTATGAGCTCTTGAGGCCTCAATATAGACGTTTTCAGAGATGCCTTTATGTTTGTTGAAGTAATATAGGCAAATTGTATGACCTTTGATTTCTCAATAGAGACCTGTACATAGAAGCGTCTATATAGGTAGTAGTATAGGCAAAGTGTATTACCTGTTTGACGCCTCAGTATTGACGTGTACAGAGAGGTGTCTATATATATAGTAGTATAGGCAAATTGTATGAACTTTTGACGCCTCAGTAGTGACGTATACATTAGGGCGTGTATATAGGTAGTAGTATAGGCAAAGAATGTATCCTTTTTGACGTCTCAGTATTGACGTGTACAGAGAGGCGCCTGTAAAAGTAGTAGTATAGGCAAAGAATGTGACTTGTTGAGGCCTCATTAGTGATATCTACCGCGAGCCGTCTATATAAGTAGTAGTATACGGAAAGTGTATAATCCTTTGGCTCCTTAGTAGAGACTTGTACAGAGTAGAATATATATGTTGGTAGTAGTATAGGCGAAGTGTATGAGCTTTTGAAGTTTCATTTGAGACGTGTACAGAGTGGAGTCTATAAATGATGTAGTATTGACAAAATATATGACATTTTGACGCCTCAGTAGAGATGTCTAGATAAATTCGTTTGTATAGGTAGTATTATATGCAAAGTGTATGAACTTTTTGACGCATCTTTATATACGTGTACACAGAGACGTCTATGTAGGTAGTATTGAAGCCATAATGTATGACTTTTGTCGCTTTAATAGGGACCTGTAAAAAATTCTTCTGTATAGGGTGTACGAGTAGAATACGCTAAATTTTCGACCTTTAGACGCCTCAGTAGACACCTGTACAAAGAGCCGTCTATGTGGATGATAGAATAGTTAAAGTGTTTGGAATTTCTGTAGCTTCAGTAAATATGTCTACAGAGAGGCGTCTATATAGGTATAATTATAAAGAAAGTTTACGACTTTTAAGACTTCAGCAGAGTGTGGTGAAGAGGCGTTTATGTAGGTGGTAGGTTAGGCAGAGTGTATAAGGTTTTGACGCCTCCGTAAATAGGTTTACAGAGTGGCTTCTATGTAGGTACTAGAGTTGGCAAATTTTTTGATCTTTGTCGCCTCAATATATAAGGGACCAGAGAAATATCTAAGTATGTACTTGTATAGGCAAAGTATTTGAGCCTTGACGCCTCCGTAGATACGTTCACAGAGAGCCTTCTCTATCGGAAGTATAGGCAATGTGTATGGCCTTTGGACTCATTAGTAGATTGGCATCTATGTAGGTGCTTGTATAATCAAAGTGTATGTGCTTATCACGCCTCAGTAGAGACGTGTACAGTGAGGCGTCAAAATATGTAGTTTTAATAGGCAAAGTGAATGAAAATTTTGACGCCTCAACAATGACATCTACAGAGCGGCGTCTATATAGGCCGAAGTATAGGCAATGTTTATGCAATTTTGACCCTTCATTATATGTGTATAGGAAGGCGTCTATATATGTACTTGTATTCGAGAATGTATGACCTTTTGACGCCACATTAAAGACTTGTACTGTTAGGCGTCTCAATGTGTAGTAGTATAGGCTAAGTTTAAGATCTTTTTGAGCTTCAGTTGTGCCGCGTACAGAGGGGCGTCCATATAGGTAGTATTATAGGCAAAATGTATAATCTTTTTCTGACGCCTCAATATATATGTGTACAGGGAGGCGTCTATATACGTAAGCCTCAGTAAAGACATGTACAGTGAGGCGTCTGTAGAGGTTGTATTATAGGCAAAGTGTATGACATTTTTAACGCCTCGTTATATGTGTGCACAGGGAGGCGTCTATGAAGCTACTAGAATATGTAAAACGTATTATCTTCTTGACGCCTCGGTAGTAATGTGTAGAACATGGCGTCTATGTATGTAGTAGTATAGGCAAGTTTTTGTCCTTTTCACTGCTCAGTACCGACGTGTACAAAGATGAGCCTATATAGGTAGTAATATAGGCGAAGTTTTTGACCTTTTGAAGCATCAGTTGAGACATGTACAGAGAAGCTTATTTATAGGTAACACTAGAGGGAATCCATTTGATATTTTTGACGCCTCAATATTGACCTGTACAGACCTATATAAGTAGTAGTATAGACAAAGTGAATGAACTTTTTGACGGCACATTATACTATACGTGTGCAAGGATGCGTCTATATAAGTACTTGTATAGTCAAAATATTAAACTTTTGAAGGCTCATTAGAGACGTGTGCAGAGAGACGTCTATATAGGTATTAATATAATAAATTGTATAGTAATTTTGATTCCTCAATAGTGACTTGTAGAGAGAGGCGTCTATATAGTTAGTAGTAGGGGCAAAATATATCCACATTTCGACGCCTCATTATACGAATACAGCAAGGCGTCTATAAAGGCACCCTTATATGCAAAATATTTGACCTTTTGAAGCCTCAGTATAGACGTGTTCAGAGATGCCTCTACGTTCGTAGTAGTGTAGGCAAAGTGTTTGAACTTTTGACGCCATAATAGAGACCTGTACAGAGAGGCTTCTTTATAGGCAGTAATACAGGCAATGTGTATGATCTCTTTGGCGCCCCTTTTTGCACGTGTACTTGAAGTCTTCTATATGTGTATAAGTATTGGCTACATATACGATATTTTTTACGGATCAGTAGGGACGTGAACAGATGGTCGTCTAAGTAGGTAGTGGTATAGGAAAAGTGTATGACCTGTTTGACGCCTCAGAAGTGATATGTACAGAGCCGTGTCTATATATATATATATATAATAGTATAAGCAAGGTGTACGGACTTTTGATGCCTCAGTACAGACGTGTACAGAGAGGCGTCTATGTAGTTACATGTAAGTCTAACTTCACAAGTATTTGACGCCTCTATAGTGACGTGTACAGAAGCGTCTGTATACTAGTATAGGGAAATTGTATGAGCTGTTGTTGCCTCAGTAGAGTCGTGACCAGAGAATTATCTATGTAGGTACTTGTACAGGCAAAGTACTGTATATGAGCTTTTGACGCCTAACTTGAGACCTTTACAGAGAGCCGTCTATATAGGTAAATAGGCAATATTTATGGCCTTTTGACGCCTCACTAGAGACGTGTACAGAGTGGCGCCTATGTAGGTATTGTATAATCAAAATGTATATGCTTATCACGCCTCAGTATAGACGTGAACAGTGAGGCGTCAAAATATTTATTTTTATAGGCAAAGTGAATGAAAATTTCGACGCCTCAATAGTGACATGTACAGAGAGGCGTCTAATTGGCCGAAATGTGGGCAGAGATAATGAACTTTTTGGCGCTTCATTACATAAGTGTATTGGGAGGCGTCTATATATGTACTTTTATTCGAAAATAGTATGACCTTTATACGCCGCATTAGATCATGTACAGAGAGGCGTCTATATAGGTAGTAGTATAGGCAAAGTGTATGATCTTTTTGAGCCTCAATAGTGACGTGTATAGAGAGACGTCCATATATGTAGTAGTATAAGCAAAATGTATAAACTTTTTGACACCTCAATATATACGTGTACAGGGAGGCGTCTATATACGTACGACTCCGTAGAGACGTGTACAATGAGGCGTCTATATAGGTTGTATTATAGGCAAGGTATATGAAATTTTTTACTCCTCTTTATATGCATGTACAGGGATGCGTCTATAAAGCTGCTGGTATAGGCAAAGAGTATGATCTTCTTGACGCGTCAATAGTGAAATATATGGAAAGGCGTCTATGTAGGTAGTAGTATAGAAAAGGTGTAATGACTTTTTCACGGCTCAGTACTGGCTTGTACAAAGAAGCGTCTATATAGGTAGTAGTATAGGCGAATTTTATGACCTCTTGTAGCATCAGTTGAGACATGTATAGTGAAGCGTCTTTTTAGGTAATACTACAGGGAATATATATAATCTTTTTGACGCCTCAATTATGACCTCTACAGAGAGGCGAATATATAAGTAGTAATATAGGCAAAGTGTATGACATTTTTGACGCCTCATATATACGTGTACAGGGATGCGTCTATGTATAGGTAGTGCTATAGGCAAACTGTATAAGGTTTTGATGCCTCAATAGTGACGTGTACAGGAAGTCGTCTATATAGGTAGTAGTATAGGCAACGTATATATCCTTTTTGACGTCTCAATAGTGACGTGTGCAGGGAGGCGTCTGTAATGGTAGTAGTATAGGCAAAGCGTATGATTTTGAGGCCTCATTAGTGAAATCTACCCCGAGGCTTCGATATAAGTAGTAGTATAGATAAAGTGTATGAACTTTAGACGCCTCAGTAGAGACGTGTACAGAGCGGTATGTATATACATAGTACTACAGGTGAAGTGTATGACTTTTATAAGTTTCAATTGAAACGTGTACAGAGTAGGGTCTATATACGTAGTAGTATTGACAAAATGAATGATTGATTGACGCCTCAGTAGAGACATGTACATAATGTCCTTTGTATAGGTAGTATTATATGCAAAGCTATGACCCTTTTGACCCCTCTTTATATACGTGTACACAGAGGCGTGTATGTAGGTAGTATTAAAGCCATAATGTATGACTTTTTTCGCTTTAATAGAAACCTGTAAAAGTGCGTCTTTATAGGGAGTAGAATACTCAGAATTTTCGACTTTTAGACTCCTCAGTAGACACGTGTACAGAGAGTCGTCTATGTGGTTGGTAGAATTGTTAAAGTGTATGGACTTTCTGTAGCCACAGTAAGAATGCGTACAGATAAGCATCCAAATAGGTAGAAGTGTAAAGAAAATATATGACTTTTAACACTTCAATAGAGAATGGTGGAGAGGCGTCTGTATAGGTAGTAGTATAGGCAAAGTTTAAGACCATTTTGACGCCCAATTATACACATGTACAGAGAAGCGTCTATGTAGGTAGTAGTATAGGCTAAGTGTAATAAATTTTTGACGCCTCATTATACACGTGTACAGTGAGGCGTCTATATGCCTATTTTTGTAGGCAATAATTATTACCTTTGATGCCTCAATAGAGACTTGTACACAGATTCGTCTATATAGTTAGTATTAAAGGCAAAATATATTAACTTTTTGACGTCTCATAAACGTGTACTGGAAATCATCTATACAGGTAGTGTGGGCAAAGTGTCTGAACTTCTTGACGCCTCAGTAGAGACGTGTACAGAGAGTCGTCGTATAGGTTAATTGTATGACCATCTTGACGCCTCAGTAGGGAAGTGTACAGAGAATCGTCTATATAGGTTCTATGGGCAAAGTGTCTGAACTTCTTGACGCCTCAGTAGAAACGTGTAAAGGAAATCGTCTATATAGGTTTTGACGCCTCTGTAGACATATATATATGTGTGTGTGTGTTGAAGTATAAGGGAACGTGTATGAAGTTTTAACGCCTAAATATAGACTTGTAGAGAGGTGTCTATAGAGATAGTATTATAGGTAATAGTCACGAATCTTTGACGCCTCAGTAGAAACCTCTTCTTGGAGGCGTCTATATAGACAGCAGAATAATCAAAGTTTATGACCTGTTCTTCAAGGGCTTGTGAGACGATGGGACAAGTGCCTCAGTGTACAGGGAAATTATGTTGAGAACTAATTTAAATTTTCTAATCAGTGTTCTTATTTGTTTAATTTCTATATCCATTTGTAAGTTACTTATTGACTTATCCTTATATATAGGAGAGGAAACCACGTTTATGAAACCTCTCCTTTCTGTTGTATTCCGCCTTTTATAGATGACTGTATTCTTAGCGTAGAGTAACATATTGGCTTTGAGATTACTGTTCTTGCAGCTTGTATAGACTACTTTCTTAAAATGTACGGTAGTCTAGATGGAGTCGTCTGTATACGACTGCATGTCGTTATAGTACAGTCTGTATAGACATCGCTGTGTACAAGTCGCTTTGTACGTAAGGAGACACCTCTCCCCGTATCTACTTTACAACTTGCATAATCATCTTCATGTCTGTGTCCATAGTACGACTATTGTAATACATACGGAGACGAATCTGTGCATACCTGCATTACAGCATGTATACATCAGTCTGTATATATTTCTACGTCACAGTATAGGTGAAGGTAAACACATTACTGACAGGAGTAGTAGTAAGATGGTTGAGACATGTCTAAAGAATGGAAGATAATGCAATTCCAAAGAGAATGTTAAAAGGAAGACTATATTCCAAAATAAGAAAAGGAACGATGTTGACAACGACCTGAAGAAGATAAAGATGAAAGGCTGGATAGAGAAGTCGAGGAACAGAGAGCAGTGGGGACTTGTTGTACAGGTGGCCAGGGCTCACCCAGAGCTGTAGCGCCGAATGGTAGGTAAGTACATAAATAGGTAGGTATGTAATAGAATTCGCCTATATTGAAGTGTCTTACACGCAATTCTGCAGAAGTCATTACAGATGCCTCTCTGTATATCCGTATAACAGGACGTGTGATCTTTGATGCAGACGATTTCTTACTTGCCCCTATCAAAGCCACTATTTTCAAGTCGATTACAACATATATCAGCGTGTCTATATGCCTGTGTTAAAGACTACATTTACGCCTTATCATATCCATATCTAAAAACCAGCCCTCATTTGGGCCTAGGCCTACCTCCATCAAACTCTCCGTTTCACTTCGGTTTACTAGATCTTACACATACGGTAGGACTCCTTGGGCGAGTGATCGGCTCGTCGCAAGGCCTCTACCTGTAGACAAAAACAGAAAAATGCACACAAACATCCATGCCCTGAGTAGGATTCGAACCTACGATCCCGGCTTCCGAGCGGGCGAAGACAGTGCATGCCTTAGACCGCTTGGTTACCGTGACCGGCAGACACTTCTCTATACAAGTCTGTATTGATACATGCACAGAAGTCTGTCTGCATGCTTACATAGACAATAATGTGTACAAATATATAATAATGCATAAGACACGAGTCTTTATTTGTCTATAACATTACCTTTGTAAATGCGTCTATAGAGATTTCCTTGGCACATCATGGCGTCTTCCCTCTGTCCTTCATTTCATCCTGGAGTGTGTCTGTGTAGCAGAGTTCTCCTTCGTACTTACCTCCATGCAGCTGTTGAGACGCATCTGTACACAAACCTGTATTAGTACATATATGAATACCTGTCCACGCCTGTATTATAAGCAGCTTGGTCAATAGATCTGCATAATTTAACTGTATGTTGGCTTAACTCATCCTACTTACGGCAACAAGAACCTAAATAATTACATATTATTTGTTCATTTGTAATGTACTTAACCCTGGAATCAATAACTCAGACTGTTCAACACAAAGATCTCATCAAATCCGCGGACACTATGTTTTGATTTCAGTTTATTATGACATTTTTTACTCGCCGCACTCCTGGCATAAGATGTAAAACAGAATTTATATTACGTTTTAATTCCTTGATTGCTTGTAGGAAAGCACTGCCCTTCACCGAGCAGCTGTTGCTCCAATTACGGCACGATTCTACCAGAGTAACGATAAAGTTTGGGTATGGGCTGTACTTCTGTCAACGTCACCGGCGCAAGAGAATGATGGATTAGTCGTGCCGGTCAGGTTGGCGAACCAGAATAACCGCACATTTCGATCCCCCCTCCTGCTCCCTCCCTCTCTCTTGTACCCCTTCACGCTAGACAACCCGACTACACATTTCCCATTTTCACCAAATAATGACAGATTTCAAAGCCGTATCACAAAACTCCTGTACCCTAACGTAACTTGCTCAGCCGACTCTGAACCATATTAACCGACCAGAGAACTTACTGGTTTGTCTTAGTCCATAATAATGCTAAGAATACTGTCTTAGCTTGAACCTAGTTTTCCTTACGACATGACGCCCTAACGAAATACATTTTAGTATAAATACAGGGTGGGACATATTAGTCTAGTATAGATTAACATGCCCAAGATGCAAAATATCCCGAATTGTCCCAGTTTATGATATAACCCTTAGGCTAGCCTGCGTCAGAACAACTCACGCTGCCCTAATCTACATACGAGGAAGAGTCAGTAAATAGACCAGGAATACATATAAAACGTAAAACATGTGACATTCGAATCTGGAAAGAAACTTTAGTTCTCGATATATACTCCTCCAACACTGATACACTTGTCCCGTCGCTTTGCTTGTGGGTCGAAACCCGCAGCATAGAAGTCGTTTGACTTTTATCTCAGCCACGATCTCAACAGGACGACCTGGTCGGAAATCATATGCGACTTTCGAGCGTCTTGAGAGAATTTCTCGACCCAATTGTGAACCGCTTTACGCGACAAATACTTCTAGCCGTAAACGGGAAACATTTCCTTATAAATGTCCTTTGCATCGAGTCCTTCTGCCCATAAGAAACGCACAACAAAACACTGCTCTTTGATAGTACACTCCTCAAGCACGGTCGCCATTTTGATTACTGAAACCAGCTTCTGCAACCTAGACTGGCATGAGGCTGGACTGTGCTACTACATACTTGTAGAGATAAATACAGAAAACATATAGTCCATTACAACTGTTATACCTCTATTTGTGGCCTGTTTCCTAACTCTCCTTCATATATTGTTACATATCAGGCTGTCATGGAAGAGTCTACTTTGCCTTAGCCTAACATAGGTTAGAATAGTCATGTTATGTCAGAACCCAGCTTTCTCCAGGAGAAGCCGCCGAGCATTATATGTTGTTCCGTGTTAATACATGCCAGCTGAAAACATATTATGGCATGTAGACCCGTTGCTGGGCAAAAGCCGCGGCTTCACAAACAAGCGTGACAATATCATCATCAACATAAACCTCGGGACTTGGGCAGCATTCATGTTTTGAATACACTTGTATGAGAATAAAAGAATGCAAGGAAAGAATACATGCGGATACATTCATAATGAATATAACATGGAGAACAGGTTCACATTATAGAAGATATACAGGAACAAATATTGTTGTCAACACATTTATTACCGACATTTAAGAATACAAAAAGCATTTTCAATTGTATTGTTGTGGCACTTTGTCCCTTTTACAGCTATGTTGTAAAATAGTGCATGGTATAGTCTTTATTTCTAGAATTTCTTTAATTGTGTGATATGTCTAGATGATAAACATGCAAAATTAAATAAAATCAACATTTTTCTCGACATTCACGCTTTTAGTGTTAACATTCATCCATGTTTTTACATTTACAGTCATAACTTTTATATATATATATCTCTCTCGTTTCTGTTAGCAACAGGATATCTCTGACTGGTGCCAAAGTCTCTCTCTTAGAGGTCAAATTAAATATATTGCATAATAACCAGAAGTTTCTTAAATGTGATCGAATTTGGTAAGATTTTCACATAGTGCAATAACTAAAAACATAAAATTACTTAAAATAAAATGTTAATATTCCATCATTTAAGCCTCTATGTAAAGGATGCATAGATCTACTGCTGTAGTGTTTTCCTTTAGGAACGGGGTTCAGTAAGGAGACGTGTGTGCATGTATATATATATATATATAAGGGGTGGGCCATGAAATCCGGCCCTTGCCCCACGATCTTCAGTGATAGGAGACATGGATGCTCTGCCAGTCAACTCGGACCGGCCCACAACGCATAATTCAAGCTTGGGCTCTCTAGAGGACTCACTATAATTTCTAGATAGCAACTTTAAGTAAGAATCCCTTGTTTCTAGAAAATACACGCCGATATAAGTACCTCGTCGCTATGCGATGCCCTTCGCTCTTACACTGTGCCGCTGAAGTTACTTTCTTATGGTCCTAGTTGGCGCTGACAGACTAAAGTAAGACAGTAATATACGAAAGCATTATCATAGATTTATTAGAATAAAATGTAAAGTTGTCCTTGTGCGAAAGTAATTAAGCACTAGCCATGTGGGTGTATGGGGGAGTATATGTATAGATCCATATTTTCTTGACCTCAGCACTAGTTGGAGGTGAGTGGTCAGCCTTAGCCCATGCCGCTTTACCCCCGGGGAAAGAGCCCGCGGTACCCATTGGCAACGAATACGTGGAAATTGGGGAGTTCCCGCAGCGACAAATCGTAGCAACGAATTGTCGTTGAGTAACAACGGACGAGACGAAACACGTTACCGGTGTATTCTATAAAGAGCGTTCCCGTAACAACGGACTGCCTGAACAGCGGTAACGGAACCGTGAGGAATGGTGTCCGGTATCCGGTCCGCATAACCGCTATATAAGCAGAGCTTACGGCACGTACAGAGCATTGAGTACTGAGAACGAGACAAACTTGGGATAGCCGCCGCCAGAGACCGTTGAGATGCAACCACAGCCAAGGATAGTTGAGACATCGCATTGGAGTATTGGGCCAGAAGTCAAGTGATACTGCAAGTGGTGATAATTGTAAAGTGTGTAAGAGTGGGTGTCCAATAAAGATTCGCTAAATCCGAGACCCACGTAAAGTTATTTGTCGCGTGATACACCCAACAGGTGACAATATTAATATTATCATCCCATCTACTTCTAGGTCTCATAAAAGGGTAGCATAAATTTCCATGCGCTCTGCATTCCCTGCCGATCCAATCTTAGTTGATTTTGTCACCGTAAGGATCATCGTAATTTGAATATCGACTCTTGGTCACATAAATCGAGGGTGAATCTAAAATATTATGATGGTTCTCACTAGGCAGTTCCGTTTAGTCTGGAACTAAATTAATCTCTCCATTTTATTCTTGGTCGTAACAAATATCGTTTGGTAGTATCTAAAATTGTTCTAGAATGCAGACTTATATATAGAAAACACCATGATGAGGGACGTTTTAGAGTTCTACACTGACACATACGTATTAGCATAACGAAAGCGATTATGCAACTAAGACCTTTTTGCACCAGTCAGAAAATGTGCTACAACAGATAACTCCAATTATGAAAAGGAGAGATGTGATATAATGACACATTTCATTTTATACAAATATTAACGTAATATGAGTGAATCACAAATATCTATAAGTTTCAGAGTCAAAATAGTAGGCCCTAGATATACATAAAACATATTTAAAATATTATTTAGATCAGTACTGAAACCACATGACTTCTAATTTTTACTATAAAAAGTGATTATATCCTTTGTATCTTTAACCTTTTTTTTCCAGGAAAAAGATCAAATGGAATGGCCAAATTATGACATTTATTTACAAACAATAATATATTGTATCCATATGCAATAAAACACTGAAATGAATATCGCAAATATTACAATAATGGGATAATATTTAAGTAGCAACCCCGAAAACTAATGAAACAACATACAGCATAGAAACCAGCTGCGGAAAATAAACAGCCATCTTTACTCCAATTTCACAAAAAAAAAAAAACATTTATTTAATAATACTGACTAGTAACTACATTGTAGCATTTCCACTGCACCTGATTGTCACGTGGCAATGGGAGAAACCGCGTTTCTCTCGTTTCATATTGGGTAGTATATAAGGAACGACAAATTAAGTCGAATTAACACGGACAAGCTGACGCAGCTCATCCGAAGTATGTCGACTTTTAAAGAAACTTGCCGCATTAAGAATTCAATCAAGGAAGAGGACTCTACGTGACATGATGTCAATCGAAATGAAATAAATAAAACAGGTACTGACACGGGTATCTAAACGCAATAGCCATTGTGTAATTCATTTAAAAAGCATTCACCATTTACGCTAATCGTACCAGTATTTGAAGCATTATCGACGAACAAAATGCCACATTTTCAGAACAGGATAATTATAACCGGAATTTACACACAAAAAGTCCCACAGTGTTTTCGTCATGACGCCTAAGACACTCTGTGATTACAAAATTTGAAAGTAAATATACATTACAGATTATATAAAGCGTGTAGAGATCAAACTGTTATGCTAATATCTTGCAATATTAGAGCCATGCGTCTGTCAACGGCAGTCCATATATAATAGGTGTGCTGACATACAGCTCTGGCCTTCTTCGATATAAAATATTTTATATTTAGAATAACTTAGTCCTGCAGATGCAAAAGTAAAATAATTATGGAGAGACAGATTCCTTCATCTTTAACACATTCCATTGTTAATCACATTAACACTTATTAATAAAAAGCCAATTGTTACCATCAGTGAAACTCAAACACAGAAAGTTATTTATAATCCTATAAAAGACTATAGGCATGTACACACTCCTTAACATTGTCATTAAACATTATTAATAAAATAATTAATATGACAGTTATAATGATACCTAACAGAATTAAATATTTTCAAAGTGGAATCAAACAGCATTTCCTACGACAGAATAAAAATTTTCATTATCAGTTTTCTTTTTGGATTCGAAGTTCTCATGGGACTCGCTATGAAGATTATTATATTCTCCGTGTAGTCTGGTTTTATCGATGTTTAGGAGGAACACGCTGTGTCCGCCTTCGGCACTGGACAGTAAGTGAAGCAAGCAAAAATCAGCGTTCTGCTTGTTGGTTGCTTAATTGACTTACCCTTCGACCCTGAGGATGGAAGCAGTACGTACCTTCGAATCTGCAGTAAAGTTCTATAAGATTACAAGGAGCCGCATGCCAGAAGACAGTATCTGCGGTGTTATATTTGTGAATAAATTTACCACTTAATCGTACAGTCGAATATTGTTATATTCTGTTTTGTTTTGTAGAGTTGCATCAACATATGTTCAGGTTAACTGATCAATACTTTGTTGAATATGAGATTCTCATAGAGGTAATTATGAAAAATATAGTCTTCTGGGTTGTAAAACTGTGCAATTCGGAGAAATCTCGACGTTTCGGAGCGATATATCACTCCCATATTCACGGCCGAAGAGTAAGCCAAGCAAGAAACCAGCAGAAGCAGGCGATAAGCTGATAGTGTCTTTCCTCCTTGGATCGGCCTCTGCCAGGCCTGATGTTAGATGCACTGTTCACCCAAACTTGCCGCCTGCTTTTACTGGTATCCCTGCTTCGTGGACCCTTCTAACCTGAAGACCGAGGCGATATATTCCTCCGAAACGTCAAAACTGTAAATGTAATAATTATAGTAAACAAACAATGTTTAATGACAATGTAAATTATCATCAGTGTTTTATTGCCTGAAAAGGGCAGTCTTTTCTTTCTTTTAAATGTATTTAAATTACTAATATGCAGCACAAGAATTTAATTCAGAAAATATTTGTTTTTATATTCATCAAATATGATAGTTTCTGCTAAAATAAAGTAATTTTCCTATGCTATCTAATGCCTACCAACCCCTGTAGTTTCCAACAGCTGCACAGTCACGAAGTTTAAATAGCAGAGAGCAGGTGAACAGCAATTATTATGCTTCAGTTTCACATAACTGCATTAGTAAAGTACTTGACTTACGAAGGATTTGAGGTTTTCACACCTGTAGTTACGAAGAGTTCTATCTTCTGGGATACAACACTATGCAGTCCGTTGAAAGTCAGAGGACGTTTCAGAGGAATTTACTCTTCAACCCTGAAGATGGAAGCGATATGTTCCTCCAAAACGCTGGCTGATTTTCAACGGGCTACATCGTATTATAACCTGAAAGATAGAAGGCTACTTGATTTAAGATTATCATTAAGTACTACGGACATCAGTTTCGATTTTCACAATAATACTGGTTTCCTTATTTTCATTTTTCATCCAGTGCGTTCAAGGAAGCCCAAATTTGATATTAATCATAACAAGGAACAGCAGTTCAGTGGCGACTCATAAAATAACAAACGTTGAATGAATTGTGATGTTTAATTTCGAATTCGTGCATGTTTAGTATTACTTACTGCAAAGAAGAATTCTGTCAAATACAACTGAGTCAGCATCTAGAAATTAACGTCTCAATAATGTCGTAAGAACTAGTCATCAGTGATTATGTAATTAACTCTTGATTTATAAGTTAAATTATTAACAGAACACTGCCTGAGGATGGATGCTTAGTAACACGAATTTTTCATATTTTGGTCAAATTTATTCCATTAAAAGATAAGTAAGGTGTTAGAAAAGGTAAAGCTATCCCTGTAATAGGCCGTTGTGAAACGTTGAGGTTCCCACATATTCTAGACAATTGGCTCACAGATGGTGGTGAGGTCAGCCTTATGCGCCGGCCAACCTTACCCCGCCGGAAAATTCCTGGTACTCATTTCTTGTAGAGGCTGAGCCGACATCACGGCTATATTACGGCTGAAAGGAGTAGATAAATTGAAATATACAGTGTCCTCATCGGGAATCGAAACCGCGTCCTTCTGACTTGTAGCATTTTCTTTATTGCTAGTGGGGTGGGACTAAGTCCCTTGTACCAGCCCCAGATGATAGGTGAGGGTGATTGTGGAGCAATTGGGGGAATGAAAATGGCAGGGGAAACCTAAGTACTCGGAGAAAACCTGCCCCAGCGCCACTTTGTCCACCACAAATGCCACTTGACCAGACCCGGAATCGAACCCGGGCCGCCGCGGTGGGAAGCCAGTGACTAATGACTTGTGCTATGGCGCGGCCCGACTTGTAGCATAGTGCCTCAACCAACTACACTACTGCCTTCCTATCAGTAAGGTATAATCATGTGTAAATTTAAATTCACGCAAAGAATATGTACCAAACACCAAGAAAATAATTAGGATAATTTATGTAATTATGAACACAGTAAACTGTATCTTTTGAGAGATAAGGTGGGTTGGTATGGACTGGATCGATCCGGCTTAGGTTAGGGTCCAGTGGATGGCTCTTGTGAACACGGCAATGAACCTTTGGGTTCCATAAACTGTTGGGAAGTTCTTGAGTGGGTGCGCACACATATGGGCTTCTCAAGAAGGGCTCAGCTCCATGAAATTTGTTATGAACACGGTTGTTGAAGACCTATAGAAGTCTTAACATTCTACAGTCTGTCAAAATAGAGATGTTTGTAGGCGCAGTCCCCCCCACTCCATCGCTCTGTGAGCATATTTCAAGGCTCACTCCTTACCCCGCTTTACCTTCCTAGTTGCGTCTCTATTCTGACACAGTACAGCGACAAATAAATAAAATACAAATTTACGAGAAAACATTGCTAATGTTTCACATAATTTTACATCGTGACTAAAGTAAAGTTATCCCTGTGCTTAATTAAATATACATCATGAAGACTTACTAGGGGAATGGAGGTAGGGTTCCATCATTTTTGTCGTCGGCACTAGATGGAGTTTAGTGGTGAGCTTGAAGCTCCTGCTATTCTCACCCCGGGGAAAGAGCTTGCAGTACCCAATGTGTAAGAGGCCGGATCAGTCCCAGAGCCGGTTTAGATGCTGTGGAGTAGAGAAAAATGTCTTGCCTCTGCCTGGAATTGAACCCCGGCACTCCTGCCCATAGTCCGATTGAGGTATCCCGGTTCATTATACTCTTACTGGTTTCCAGTATTTTCCGCCATTTAAAATTATCTGGGATACCATCTTGTTAACATCTGCTCTAAGTCACTGTTGACAAATAAAGAGTGTTGTAACAAAAACGATAGAAATATAATGATTAATTTTGGCGTTTCAAAGTTTAACTAGAGACAGATCGGAAGATTGCGTTATTATGAGGATAAATTACTTATATATATTATTTACTGCTCAAAGTACAGTGGTACGAGTGAATGTTATTTTCAAAATCACAGGAACCTGCAGGGCAGAGATTAACGTTTCCTTAGACACTACAAAAGCCACTGAATATATCTGTACAACTTGCCACTGAGTACCACAAAACCAGACATAAATACACGAAATTAAAATTAATATGGGCAAACGGATTACTACGAGTCGCCACTGAATATGGAATGTCGTTAGACCTCGAAGGAGGATCTCTTGACAGGTTTCACATTAATTGATCACTGAAATAGGATTCCAATGGCAACATCTTAAGATAATAATAAATATAAGAATAATAATAAAGGTTACGATAATTATTCGCAGAACTCTCGTAATTGTTGTAATGTCTTTCTGCATTCAGATTTTTTCACTTCTTTATATAGAGACATATCTAGGCGTGCGCAATTGAGGAAGATTGTCAACAGAATATTTAAACTGTTCTCATAAATAACTTATCACTGTTAAGTAATAATCTCTGATTTCAGAAAAATATTTAAGTTTTACACGAGACACCATTTTCTTTTAAAGTTGTTTTATTTAGTTTCCATCAAAACACATATATGATAAATGTTAGTAACAAAAGTTCATAGGAAGTAACTTTAGTATAAGGACTCTTACCCTTTTATTACAACTGATGGCGAACTTACTCTTCAATGCTATGATTCATTGGAATGTTCGCTTTTGAAAGTAGTTTAAGAAAATAAAAAGCATTCAAGTGAACAACAGTTGACCTGTCGCGAAACTTCTGTCACCCGTTTACGCTTGCTATACTGTCACAACCATCACTGTGAAATGATTCGTGGAGATGAACCTGTCTTTAGCATGAAACGTTCACCACAAAGTACGTTTTTATGTTCCTAAGATAGAAATTTATTACAGAAGTTTAACTTGTAACTTCATGTATCCATACACACACACACACACACAAATACACACACTACACTTTGAAAGTACCACATTACAACCCAAACTCACGCACAGAATAGGCCAAATTTAACACGTTAGAAACTTATATCAGCCATCTCTGACAAATCAGTTTATTTCTTATTTATAATAATGTTAATCTATAATTTCACACGAAACCATCAAAATGTCGTACACCTAAAATTGAGCTATTTCCATTTTTAATTTTCTGGAATTTATAACTGTATTTCATTTATAATAACTAAGTTATTTTTCTCAGTACAGTGTTGTCCTGGCGATTATATCCTCGCTATATGTATTTCTAAATTTCACATAATTTACTATCTAAGAAAAAGAGGGATATATAAGCAAAGTAAACTCAGTGCAAAAGAATTGATTAAAATTTCTCGTTTCTGTAATATATTTACATTTAAGTGTGTGCAGAAGTATTGGGAGACTTGAATATTATTCTCTATTCACTACTTCATGATGATACAAATGTGACTTTCATTCATTCATTCATTCATTCATTCAGTTTTGAATTCAGTGCACACACAATCAATCACACATAAGATTCGTGATAGAGAACGCATATTGTATATTACTTCTTTGTTCAACTTCGCCGTGTACACTTCTGACTGGTTTGGCAATAAATGTTGCATCCCACCCACACGGCGAGAAAGACACTAAAGTGAATGATCACACGAGACGTGAAAAATAGTTATATCTTATTCATCAACATCACTATCCTATGAAGAACACGATAGATTATTAAATTAAACATGTGATTATTTTGACGTATGAGGAGATGGAGAAGAAAACTATTGGCACAGGTTCAAGTGAAGTCTACATCTAAAATAAACGACTCAGCATTCTCCAGTTTAACTGTTCCTTCCATCAGAATATTTTGCAGTGATCTTCTTTGCTTGATGTGGAGGTTAACTGTGACATCTCAGTCCAGAGCACTGCTTCATGTATGGACACCCCCAAGGTTCTTTCTTAGGAACGCAGCCGGTTTGGCAAGGAAAGAGGAGGTTAGAGAATTTACTTTCTGAACTTAAATTTAAGGCTGTTTTTGCTGAGAGAGACAACTTATTTAGAATACAAGAATATTTTTAAATACTTACAATGCGATATTATTAATAACTGGTATATTTCTTCCTTTTCTTTAATTTTGACCTTTTTAAAAAATGAGAGAGGCTGCAAATGTCTCTGTCTTACCTCGTTTCAACGGGTGTCCTGGGTTCCATTCTATGAAATACGCCAGAAACTTAATTATTAACCACCGGAGATTGAAAAGTGAAAAATACTCATTAGGTTTCTGGCTGATTTCTCAATATTGTAATGAAGACAGCTGAAATAACGCATTATTAATTCCACTCAATGCTCAGTTTGTGCAAAAAGTCAGCTAGAAACCAAATAACAATCTTTGTTTTTCTTACCACTTCTGTCGCCCTGAACTAAACTGACCGTGATATCACACGAATCTCAATATGATGTCGGTTTCCACTTTCTCACATCAGAGCACATACATGTGGTAACACCAGGCATATAGATTGCATCTTATTATATCTTCTTCGCAATTTTTAAGATTTAAAACGTAATTTATACCCTTTCATTTTAAAGTATTCGATGTGACACGTGGACCACTTCTACAAACGATGAGCTAGTCCTTGAATTTTTTCATGTGCATTTTAAAATTAATTGGATAAATAATTTATACTTTGTCTGCATTTTCTTCTATTTGCTCCATAAAACAAGGACAGAAAGAAATGCATTCACAAAAAAAAACCGACATTTCCTACTCCCATTTGAAGAACTGTTTTGAAGGCCGTTAACATTGTCATCTTCCAATGGTCCCACAAGACAATGGTTTCGCAATTCTGCCTTTGTTTTGAAAGGCATAGAAATTACCGAGGGCCTTTGATATTTCTTACGACACTGTTATGAGGACTCCTACCACAGAATCTTCGAAGTGCCTTTCGTTTCGATAAGACCCAAAGATATTTTGATATTTATGAACAAAGTGATATACTTCCATACACCCGTCACTTACTTCTGTTCTTCAGTTACCTAGCCATTGGCAGGAACATAACCAAGGTTCTTCCTCTGGAGGAAGAGATGGATCTCTCCGAACCGTGGACGATCCGTTTCGTGTCTCTTCCAGCACTCTCCCATAAGGTCATAGATCTCACGAGGACATGCAGGGGGACGCGAGAGGTACCGCTGCAGGCCATCGTTTTGGTACCAGTGGTTACAGTTCTCTATAACTTGTTCGTTAGTCAGTTCGGCGAACGGTTGCTGGCCGCATAACATCAGAATCTCCCAAAGTGTCACAGCAAACGACCACACGTCACTCTTGGTACTCTGTTTGCCCTGTACCATGACAAAAACAATCTTGTTAGTAAGAGGGCATCAGGTTATCAGGTGTGATATGCACAGTTATAATAAAAAAGGTAAAGCTATCCCTGTAACAGGCCGTGAAGGCCCATAGGGTTGTAAGACGTTGAGGCTTTCTAGACAATCGGTTCATAGATGGCAGTGAGGTTGTCAGCCTAACGCGCCGGCCGCGCTTTACTGCCCATGAGTAATTCTTGGTACTCATTTCTGTTAGAGGCTGAGTCGACCCCAGGGCCATAGTGTGGCTGGAAGGATTAGGTCACTTGAAATATAATCCAATGACCTCATCGGGAATTAAATCCTCGACCTTCCGACTTATAGCATAGTGCCTCAACCAAATACGCTACCGCGTGCTTCTACAAATTTATAATATACAGAATAATTACAAATGAAATAAACAGGTTCAAAATATGACAGCAAGTAAACTGTCTACAAACAAAAACAAAACAAACTCCGCGATTTTAGTCCGCAAGCGAACTATACCGACCGCGCGACCGCCGCTTCTCGGCGAAGTTTAGTACCAAATTTTGCGGATAGAGGGTGTCGCGTGGTCAGCGCAACGAATCCCCACGGCCGTTAATTTCGGTTTTCCCTCATTTATCATGACGAGGCTGAGTGGACCCCGTTCCAGACCCACTACTTATAAAAAAAAAATCTGGTAGCGCCGGGAATCGAACCCGGATCTCCGAATATGTAGCCAGGAACGCTGACCACTAGACCACAGAGGCGATCAAGTCAACTGTCTTCATAATATTTATGTACATAAACACTCCCAAGTTTCCTGCAAACTTCGCGGATACCCAATGTGAGTCACAAGGCAGACGTCAGTCCAACAGTCCAGTTCTTTCCAGACACCTGTCAGCAGCGGTAACGACTGGAGATCCTTTCCCTTGTCTTTGGTTTTAAACTGCGTAAATCGCTTTGTGGTGGCTCCTTCTGGTAACGTTTCCGGAAATCCCACTCGTGTAATTGTAACAGAATTCATCTTCGCGTACCGAATAACATAGAGCTTCGCCATTTTCGTAACAAGCGCGCCTCTAGCGGATAGGAAGAGAATCATGTTTCTGGCTGGTATTAGAAAAAAGAAAACCTTGTTCCTATCAGCTATCTATCTCTCTATGTGTCATCTCGGCGAAATGAATTAGTATAGTATTATTAGTACACGAAACTGTTTACTTCATTTTGAATTACCCTTTATTGTCTTAGGGTGTGAAGGGATTAATGATTTAAATATCTTAAGTAAAGACACAGACAAACTCTGGAGATGCAATTAAAATTAGTAGGCACACCAGTTTCCCATTCGTTGAAAATCATTCGTAAAAATAGGCATTACTGTAGTTAATTTTATGTAACAAATGATTTCATACTGAAAACATGTTAAAAATTCCCATTTACAGAGTTTTCTAGAGCTTTCCTAAGCGACTATCTTAATGCCGTGGCGAGATTAAGAACGTTTCTACTTCACCCAGACACTTAATACTCGGATTGCTTAGTTTTCTTGTTTCCTTGGGACTACAGCCCCAGTGGGCCTAGTCCTACCTCCATGAACTTCTCCGTTCACTTCGGTTTTTCTAGATCTTACACATGCGGTAGGACTCCTTGGGCGGGTGATCAGCTCGTCGCAAGGCCTCTACCTGTACACAAACACAGAAAAACGCACACACACAAACTAAACATCCATGCCCTGAGTAGGATTTGAACCCACGATCCCGGTTTCCAAGCGAGCGAAGACAGTACACGCCGGATTGCTTAGTTACAGAGTTAAATTTTCCTTAATATTCTCTTAATTCAAGATATGTTTATTAAACCAAATGCATTAGAATCTGTTATTCCGGCAGAATACAAAGTATTCTTGAAGTTACTAATGAATTACAACATAATGATTATTAATATTTTTTTGTATGGCCAGTGTCGTGTGGTTCTTAACTGAACGTTCTGTATCAGAAGCAACTAACTTCATTCTGCGTACCATACAAAAATCTTCTCCCATCTACAGTATAAAACGTATCTGGTGTCAATGCAATGTGTTGAAACTTAAAAAAAATATATGCATATGTCACGTCACGATTATCCTGTTAAGAACTGTACATACAAAGTAATTCGTATCATGTCCAGTGGTGATTTCTAGCCATGAAGTTGACAAAGCACTGCCTATAGTAGGAAGTGATTTGCACAGAACACGAGCGTAAGCCGTCGTCACAAGAACAGTCTAGCGGTTTAGACACAAGCTTCTTACGAAAGAGGGACTAAGTGTTTTACTACAAGAGAGAACACCGCAGTGGTTTGACTGATGGAGAATACTCACTAGCAGAAGACTCTCCCAAGCCATCCATCTGATGGGCAGGCGTGCCTTTGTATCACTCACATAATAATCGGCTTCGTAGCGGCCGCAGTACATGGCGTGGTCAGAGATCTTCACAGAGTAGTTCTTGCCAACCACGCAGTTTCTGTAAACAGAATGCCATTATATACAGACGAATTTAGTTGCAAAGAACTGTTAACTACATGCGCGAGAGTGGAGGGTGCGAGGGACACAAAGCTAGGACTGCTTTTCTCTGTTGTCCGTCTTCCTCACTCCGCCATCTGCTTGCTCCCGTCTTCAGTATCTCGTTTTTGTCCATCCAAGGACAGTGTCTATCTAATTATATCCTAGAAGACAGGACTCTTTTTAATACAGTCTTTCTGTAAATACTACTGAACTATGAATCGAAATTTGGAAATGAAAGCTGGATTGCGCAGTCGGTATGGCCACGGCCGAGGGGTCGGAGTTTGAGACCCGGTAGGGCCAAGATTTTACTCCTTTCCACTTCGTCGAGATCAGTTCTGACGCCTACCCAGCCTCCCATACAATGGGTAACGGGGGTAAAGCGGCTGTGGCGTGAAGCTGACCACTCATCTCCAACTAATGCCGAAGTCAAGAATCCATTCCACCGTACTTCTTAATGGCGCAGTACTTAATTAGTTAAGCACAGGAAAAAATTTACCTTTACCATGAATCGAGATTTCAAACTGAAGACTTCTGACAACGTGTCAAAATTCGCTCACGTTTAGCCTTCAGCAAACACAAAACAGCTCTCGCAACATCACTCGGAACTCGGCCTTGGGTTACACAGGCAAATGCCAATAATAGCGCCAGGAGAAGAATTCTTGTGAAGCCAACAGTCGCTCAGTTAATCCGAAAATTCGTTCCTATCCGGAAACATATGAATCCAAGACGTAGATGGAAATATACTATTGCAGTGGATCTCAAAGAAGAACGATATGAGGGAGTGGAATCCTGTCAAAATCTTTACATTCTTCTTCTTCTTCTTCTTCTTCAATTTTAATAATGTGCTACCGAGAGATATATCATCTTGCGGGTTTTTTACTTAAATTGCTGATTTATTTCTTATCTCTTCCATTTTGCCAAGCTCATTTTCGAAGAGTTCTATCCTCTGGGATATAACGCCGTGTAGTTCATTGAATGTCAAGCGACCTTTCGGAGGAACACGTGAAGTAGGTAGCAAGCAGGGCAGAACTCTTCGGCCCTAATAGACTTCGGTGAGATAATTACATAAGTTACAGAGGACTGAAGTAAAGTACATAACATGCGACTTCGCGTTCAGCCTCTTTGCCATCTATGTGCAACGTCGGTTAATATTCTCTCGTCGTTTTCTCTTTACTGACACTACATGTTTCGGCCTAACCGGCCAGTATCATGTAGTTGCCTCGGAGTCGAGATTATGTGGGTTAACTGATTTTTTTTATTTGGGTGTCTTTGAACAATTGCTATGAAAGTATTTGCCTTACGGTTTCGTTGGTTTGTAGCATGTGGCTGTCTGAATATTTCTGTTGGGGTGACCGTTAACACTTTTAATGAATCATTATGGTGACCTAGTCAAGTATTATGGAATGGACAGAACAGTGAAATTATATACCAGCCCTTGGAAAACTAAAAATATAAATACCTAGTATTATTTAAACACACAGACAGAACTCAATTAAGTGCCCATTGCAATTCAGATGAGGTGTACGTGAGTATGCAGCAGTTCGCATTAATGACGTACTCTTGCCTGTAGTGATACCTCTGCGAAGCAATTTTCTACTTCATTTGATCCAAATGGGGTCTACTCTGCCGGTTAAACAACATTAACACGACTATAATGCGGCCATATCCGTGGTTAAAATAACCAGTGGTTCCCAGTCTCCGCAACTCCGTACTCTAAAATATCCGAACAAATACAATTCTAGAATCATCTTAATATGACAATGACAATTACACGGTCGTTTCCCCTGTTCTGATTCACATAACTTTCGCCCTACAAAGTTAAACGTGTACACATTAACTAACTAAACTCCATGGAGCGGAGTCCTTCACGGGTATTCGCCTGTCGCTCATATGTTCAAGAATTTTCCAAAAATTTATGGAACTCGAAGGTTCAACACCATGTTCACCAGAGCCATCTACTGATCCAAATCCTGAACTAGATCAGTTCAGTTCAATTTCTATAAGATAAATTTTAATATCATCCCACCTACTTCTACGTCTCCTCAGTGGTCTCCTTCCTTCTGGCTGCCCTCTTATTCCCCATTGGTCGTATATGCTCTGCCCATCTTATCCTCCTTTCTTGATCATTATGTTTTGACTAGGGAACAAGTTATGAAGCTCCTCATTATGCCACACATTTCGACAAAAATATTTCCCAGTCCCAGTGCAGTAATCATTCCTCGGAAACTTGTACGATGCTTACTCATTCTAGTCAAGAAATTGCCTGCCTCTCATGAAACCCGGAGGATCATTACCTTATTCACAATATCTGGCAACTGGACACGATTTTGAACAGAATGAATCAAACTAATAGATCAGTGCTATTGGGCAGAATAGTGATCGCATGATGCATTAAACGACTGCCAAACTCCAAGAAAGTTAACTCAGGTAGTAACGCGCTTGATTTGAGCTCAGAAGAGTTTAGTTCGAATCTCGGCCGCGACACTGAGTATCCTGATTGGGGTTTATCGTAGTTTGCTTCTGCCCCACCAGGAGTATGTTTGGATGGTATCTTGAAATGGGCCACGAGCACGTCCTTCCATATCCTGTCATTCTTAACTCATCCTACTGTTCGACGCTATATAATTTGAGTTACTGGAAGCGTAATTAAATTTATTATGAATAAATACCCAATAAAATAAATTTTTAAGCAAGGAAATAACAGTAAACATTGTTTGTACAACTGGGCCTCTGGGAAAATATAAACTCACTGGCTTTCACCCGTTATAAGTAATACAGATATTGTCACGTATATGTGTGTAAATACAGACGGGGTTTGGATTGACTGGATTTATTGGCCACATACACACAACACTCGTAACTACAAGTAATTACAGCGCCATCGCCAATCTCTGCACTTTACAAATCACTACTGCAAACACTAAGTATTCTCCACCTTGCATTGTCTTCACTAGTCGTTTCCTGGGGACGGCTTCTAATAGTGGAGATTCTTCAGCTTCCGCGCTCATTCCGTTGCTGTCCGGCGAATATCCCGCATCACAACTCTCTCAGGCGAGTCGGGGTCGTCGCCATATAGTCTCGGGGCAGTCCCGACAGAAAACACCGCTTTCAACAGTTTTTATTGTTGTTATGGGCGGTTGCCTAGCGATAGCCCGGATATCGTTGACGTGTTTACAGGACGTTACCAAGCAACGCATATCCTTTCTGCGATCGTTGCATAGAAACTGAACTACACGCTACAATATTTAGGATGTGATATTCTCTCAGCGGTAGTTATGAAAGGTTATAATATTGTGTAGTCCGTTTGCTTGCCGATTTCTTCATTCTGGTTTCTTGTTTGACTTGCTTTTCGAAATTGAATACGGAGACGATCATGATCGTCCTAAATCTTGAGCTCTCACCAAACTACATGACGTTACTACTCAGCAGAGTGTACTCTTCATAGCAGCTGTCCTGAGAACCTCAAATCCAACAACGATAATATCTGATGATGCCTCTTCCCTGACGCATGCGTACAGCATCCTTAATGCTCGACGTTAAGAGATGAAGATATACCTATAAGATATTAGAAACAACTTTGCCGCCTGAATTGTTATAGTCATTATTTATTATTTTAGTAAGGGCAAGAGCATATACCAGACTTAGACAAACTGTGGTTCGCAAGCTGCATGCTGCTCCTTTTTAACCATTATTATTTTTTTATTGCTAGTGGGGTGGGACTAAGTCCCTTGTACTGCAGCCACTTCTGGCCTATTGTACCAGCCGCAGATGATAGGTGAGGGTGACTGTGGAGCAATTGGTGGAATGAAGATTGGCAGGGGAAACCGAAGTACTCGGGAGAAAACCTGCCGCAGCGCCACTTTGTCTACCACAAATCCCACTTGACCAGACCCGCGGTGGGAAGCCAGTGACTAACCGCTTGAGCTATGGCGCGGCCTTTTTTAACCATTAGTGCGGCTTATGGAAATAAATAAATACTAATCAATCAAATTTACACAAACGGCCTAAATATCAAATAATTTATTGAATTGAACGCTGCTCCTAAATACGTAAGCTGTGTAATCCACACCCGAACTCAGTTTGGCCACCCCTGTTATTCACCGTCTAAACTCTGTTCTTATTACATTCCAAGAACCAGAGGTTGTTCAAAGCAGCGAAAATAAAGACAGTTGGAAATTACTAACATAAGAAACCACATGCGGCGACGTGTAGAAAGAGGAACACGCAATGATTAAATTAGAGATCAATATATTTGAAGGGTAAGCATAGGTAGCTATAGAGATATGTTCGTGTGGATCGTGTTTCCTTGTGTAAAGCCAAGATATATTACACCGCTCACAGAACGTAAAAAGGAAGCTAATTCACATCTTGTTGTCTTGCCTATGTAACGCGATATTGCGTCGCTCTATTTGTTCTAAGTAATCTCTGTTAATTCCCTGAGGGAAACGAGGAGAGAATAAATAAATAGAGATCTACAGCCTAGTTACTGTAATCTAGGATTTTGTTCCCTTGTTAAGGCGCATCCACGCTATACGTAATGACATCCACAGGGGGCATACCTTCAGCGGAGGGCCAGTTTAGTATTCATGAATTATGGAGAGTGACTATAGACGGGGTTTGTACTGGTGAATGTATTTACTGACCACTTATGCACACTACTCGCAACTACAAATACGCAATTACAGTGCTATCGCTTACCTCCACTCTTCACAAATCACCACAGAGCTCGCTTAGCCTTTTCCAGCCTGACGTGTCTTCATCAGACGTTCCCTAGCAAAAGCTGCTAACAGCAGAAATTCTTCAGCTTCACGCGCTCAGGCACTATCTTCACAGCTTCCCTTGCAGAACTCAACTCTCAGTTGATCACTGACAAATTGCCAGGATGACGGCCATTTCAAACCAACCTTCTAGTTTTCTCTTCATAAGTTGACTTCCAGCCGATAACTCTCATTGGGTGAAAAAGTCAAAGTCAAAGTCACTTTGCGGCTGACGGTCAGCCAATCAGAAAGCCTTGGTGTCGAGCCGACCAGGTATTTATTATTGTTTGACAGTTACGGTCTTTATTTTTGTGGTGTGCCCTCTCTGAGGAGAAGAGGACGAGTCTGTCTTTTGTATATGATGCTGGCCCTTGCCAGCGCAGTCTTTCCCGGACCAGAGTCCTTTTGGAATCGTAACCATATTCTACTGTTTCAGATTTGAGATTTCTTTTTTTGTCGCCCCCAATGATTCGCAGGGTCATGGCTAAGGTATTCGACCCCGCCTCCAAACGGATATTTCTTTTTAACTTGGTCGCTCAAATTGTCTTTAAGATAAATCCTCGGCAAGGACTACATAGAAAACGCCGTTTCCTACAGTAACTATTGTTGTGGAGGCGTGTTTACCGCGACGTTGCATAGCAACGGCTGTTATCTCGTTTATTTCGGGGCCTTTGCCTAACAACGGGTCTGTACGTCACAATATAATTACGATTGCAAAGCTGGACGTTTATTTCAATAGAAAGAATTGGAGATCATGACGGTTTTGTGAAAACTAAACAGAAAGTGTCATGTGAGAAGTTTGGATGACCATTGCGCTAAATAAACAGAAATATGTATGAGTAGTAACCTATTAAACAGGCAGCGCCATAGCTCAAGCGGTTAGTAACTGGCTTCCGAAAGCGACGGCCCGGGTTCGATCCTGGGTCTGGTCAATTGGGATTTGTGGTGGACAAAGTGGCGCTGGGGTGGTTTTTCTCCGAGTACCAAATTCTCCATCATCATAATCACCCAAGGCAGGCTACAATAGGCAAATCAGTGGCCGCCGTGCCGAGTGGACCCACTTGGACTCCACCCCCATTTTTTTTATTGCTAGTGCGGTGGAACTAAGTCCCTTGTACTCGTACTGCGGCCACTTCTGACCTATTGTACCAGCCCCAGAAGATAGGTGAGGGTGATTGTGTAGCAGTTTGTGGAATGAAGATTGGCAGGGGAAACCGAAGTACTCGGAGGAAACCTGCCCCAACGCCACTTTGTCTACTACAAATCCCACTTGACCAGACCCAGGATCGAACCCGGGCCGTCGCTTTCGGAAGCCAGCTACTAACCGCTTGAGCTATGGCGCGGCCCCACTCCCCACTAAGCGGACCTATTAAACATATCTTAGCATTGTATTATTATTGTTATTATTATTATTATTATTATTATTATTACGTTGTTTGTTTCATTCTCTGCGTTAATGTGTTTTTCTCCAGTGTATACCTTTAATTTGTCTTTGACTTTATGTTGTATTTGTCCATAATTAATTAAATTTATCTAGACTGTGCTGTGTTTGTAATTGGCCTTGTGGCTGTTGGCTCGGCACATAAATAGTAGAGAACTGAATAGAATTATTATGAGAAACCAAGAGAAGTTACCTTCATTTACGAGGGCAACATACGTAAGTTAACCTATCTTACATTATGTAAGATTTGAGGCTTTCACGGCGGCGACTATGAAGAAAGCAGTCTTCTGGGATTTGGCACCGTGTATATGTGGTGTTAACCGACGTTTCGGAGGAACGTATCGCCCCCATCTTCAGGGTTGAAGAAGTATAAGTAAATCTGCAAGCGACAACACCGTGAGACACGGTCAAGCAGTCTGCTTGNGTTGTCGCTTGCAGATTTACTTATACTTCTTCAACCCTGAAGATGGGGGCGATACGTTCCTCCGAAACGTCGGTTAACACCACATATACACGGTGCCAAATCCCAGAAGACTGCTTTCTTTATCTTACATTAATTCATGATTCTCTATACATACGTGACGATAATTGTTTTATTCTTTATTGTCTGTTAGACGTTTCTACTGTCCATCATTCGGAGTCCGCTACTAATAATAAAACACTGAAGGTCTATTACCTAATCTAATCGAAAATTTAGCATACAGAGTACAGTATATATAAATCATTACATATATTTCAATTCTAATAAAGCAGAACATTATATATCTTTATTTATTTTTTCTATTCATAATAAAATACTCTTTTAATATTGATATTAAATTTTACTCTAGTTTCTTCTAACGAAAACTAAACTTTAAGTGCCGGTGTAATGTTACTTAGGAACATTTCGACATGGAAAAGAGCGAGAGAATGGACTTAAATAGATCATTTAACTGAATTCATGGTTGTTCCAGCACTGGAGTTATTCACAAGCCATGAAAACTTCATAGACCAGTACTAAAAGTTTCAAGGACTGGTTTTATGCCTGACATAATCCTTTATGCTACACGACACTAAAGGAAGTACACTTATTTAACAACGCAAGATGCTTCGTTCCAGCGCTTTGCATGTTTTATGGACAGACTTCCCCGTATAATATACTTCCGAGATGTTACTTTAGGAGCCAAATATAACAGCCTGCACTTAAAACACGGCGATAGACATTCTCGCAGAGGGTGCCTAGCTGGTTAGCACAGGGTTACTACTTCGGATACTCTATGCAGTGTTTCCCGGTCAGTATAACCGCAAATAAATTTAAAAATATCCCCACACGAAATGCAGCATGGGTACTGAACACAGTGAAACGTAAATACAATAAATCAGTTGTTAACGTCGTGATGTGAACCGGATGAAGATACTGGATTTGAGGTTATCACAGCGGTGACTATGACGAGTACTGTTGTGGCATATAGACCCGTTTCTAAGCAACGACCGCGAAACGACAAACGACAGCTGTTGCTAGGCAGCCCACGCACGACAATGGAAGTACTGTTGGATGCGGTGTTTTCTATGTGCTCCGCTCCAAGGCTACATGACTCGACCGACCGAGTGCAGTTCAATTAGTGAGTGGAGTGCAGTTGAGTACAGTGGAGTCAAGAGTTGGTTGGTGGGTCAGAGAACCGCTGGGGTTCAGTCGTTGTGAGCTGTTGATGTTAGAAGCTGGTAGCCGAGGCACGGGGTTAATTTTGGAACCCAGAGTAATAGGAACGTCTGCCACTGAAGCAGATACCAGGCAACGACTGGTGAAGACACAGCAGGATGAGAAGATATAGTACATGCTGTAGTGAACTGCAGAATGTGTGAATTAATGATAGCGCTGTGGTTACCTGTAGTTACGATATGTAAGTCGTCAATAAATCCAATTACCAATCCGAACCGCCTCTATAATCACTCAGACACTTGACACTATTTTCTGGTACGTAATGCCGTATAGTCCGATAGACGACAATCGACATAGTCTGTTTCTTAGTGGTTTCTTCCTTGGATTCCTCAGCCTTGTTAGTTGCTTGGTTCACTATTTACCCACGAAGGTTAAGGCAGTACTTTCGTCCGAAATGTCGGTGGATTTATGAAACCACAACGTTACTCCCAGAATATGACACTTTTCATAGCCCAAAAGGAAGTATCCATAGAAATTCATATTTCCTACAGAAAATCCGGATAAATACCAAGCAGACCATCATATCGTCAGCCAGGCCCTTAAAGGTGAAATCTTAATGACACAGGTAGTAAGCACGTACGAAACGTCGTCGCACCAATATAGTATAGAATCAGTAGCGGCAAGAGAAATATCAGTGTGAAACGTCTGAAAACGTAGTTGAATGACTAGTTTTATTTCCGTTTACTCCAAATGGGACATCATGTTACGAAACTAGAGGACTAGGCTGTGCATCAGACAGAACATGCCTTTAGGAAAGTAACTGTGAACTCTGGGAATTAAGTAACAAACGAATCAGGTAACTCACCTCGCTGCCAAGTCCCTGTGCACCAGCTCCAGCGATTCCAGGTACTTCATCCCGGAGGCAACCTGAGTTGCCAGGAAAATGAGGCAACCATAACTGGAACAGAGGACAGAAACTCGATAGAGTTCCATATTATCAGATATGTCAGTCATGTGTTTCACAGAACAAAACACAACTCAAAATTACTATACTGTCGTTTTCTACAAGAACTAGAATGCAAAGTATTGTATTACTAATAAGCGAACGTGTTTGACAAAGAAGCGCTAAGGAAAATGTTTGCTCCTAAGACACAGAGTGTTTCAAAATATAGGGCGCACTGCCGTAGCGGTAATGATCCATAATCATATATGATTGATACTAGGTTCGATTCTCGGCTGAGAAACCAGCTATCATGACGTTTTCGTGGTTTTCCTCCCTAACATCCAGGAAACATTGGGATAGTACCTGCATCAGAACACGACCGCATCGTTTCAAATACTTTCCAATTCATGATTCAAAAATAATCCTACCTTTCGACACTATATTTGCTCAAAAACTACTTCGTAATAATATTGGGTAGTTATTAATAATATCAGTTTAAAGTAGTTTATTACGGACGGGTTAAAGACAAATATAAATTTTTATCATTAATTTTGTTAGATCTTGATAATATTCCCCCAGGTCGTAGCAATTAATTTGAAGAAAAGTTAAAAGATTGTACGAACGTTCTAGATATATACAATGAATTCAACCCACTTAAAGAGGTAAAGGTGAATAAGAAAATGCATTCGTAAATTGTGTACTATCTCAGTTCTTCTTGAATGCAGGTTTCTGCTCCACCTGGTATCAATCTAGCACAGCCACCACGTAGCAGGCATGCATCTCGGTGGCTTTTTGCCCCCTCACGTCTAAATAAATGGGGGAAGCCCCTTGTGGTGCTCTTTATATAAAATATTTAAAAAGGCAAAATGTTCGCTGGTAACGCTTTCTTGGTAACCGCTGAACCATGTATTCACATGGGCCCCTCATTCCTCGGCAGACAAAGGCGACCTAATTACATAACAACATGAGCCAACAGGGTATACAGCAGCTGACCGCACAGCGAAGCCTCCCGTTGTAGCAGGATCGTCTAACAATAGCATCGAAATTAAAAGTAAATGTTTGACTTGCTATATTGTCTGGCGCTGCTTGTTAGGCGGAGTCGAGATAATTAAGACAGGAACACAATATTCCTGGAACCATCATCCTTAATTTAGATAAGAATAATTTATATTATAAATATTTGTATTGTCACGTATTACGGGTTAACGTGACTAATAATAGTGTGTTCTGGATTAGCTAAATAGATTTATTGGACACTCACAAGTTGTAACTACAAATAATTATAACTGTAACTACTCGTATAACACACAAAATAAAGTTTTGAGAGCCTGCTTGCTAGTCGTTGCTTGATAATGAATCTTAACTGGTTAACTACGGAACTGATTTCTGAATTACCTGACGAATTAATTACGACTGAATTGAATTCAAATTTATGTTACGACCGAAGGTCAGTCGGTCAGTCTCTCTCGGAATAAAGCACCCATAAAGACCAGATCTTTATTACTGCAGACAGTTGTAGGTTTGTTGATGTGTGTCGCTTTCTCTGACGAGAAGATGGACCTGTCGTTTACATTGCTGCTTGCCCTCGCCAGCGCACTCGTTTTCGGGTCGGAGTACTCGCAACCATATTTTGCTGTCTCAGATCCGAGACCTCTCTTTTCGTCTCCTCCTATGACTAGCAGGGTTACGGTCGAGGTATTCGACCCACACGGGATTCTCTTAATTGAATTCGCGAATTAACTCCCTTTTATACTTGCGAGAGAACGGAACAAAGATCACCGGCTCCGAGGTTCCATTACGTCTTTTCATGAACGCGCAGTCTCGGAAACCTTGTGTTAATTCCGAAACAACGTCTGGTTTCTAAGTGTTTAAGACTTCCAGTTTTCGTATAAGTGGAAAACGTGTTCCATAACTGGTCGGTTTCCAGGAATCAGACGTTGCTTGATCATCCAAAGTGAAATGATTTTGACGCCGATGATAATAATATTTGCTTAAAACTGAAATACACAAAGCACCGAAGTTGGTGTCACTTTGTAAGATTTGAGGCTTTCACGGCGGTGACTATGAAGAAAGCAGTCTGCTTTTACCGGTTCTCACGGTCTCTTCGCTTGCAGATTTCTTATATTTTTTCTTCTATCCTGAAGATGGAGGCGATACGTTCCTCCGAAACGTCGGTTAACACCACATATACACGGTGCCAAATCCCAGAAGACTGCTTTCTTCTTGGTGTCACTTGATTCATTGACAATTTGACTCTCCGTCAGGAATTTAATACTGAATTTGTTTCACATGAAATTTTCAGAGCCGGGTACACATGCCACAGTTTGAGATATCTGACCTACATTAAACCAGCTTTTATTATGATTAGGCAGCTGCATTTTCCCGAACGTGATGGCCATATATATCCCACCTGCCCATCCACACCGTAAGCTCTCCTACCTATCCATGGTACGGGAAAATATTTTTTAGCATCATTCCCTTTCAGTCATCTTCATCCTTTCTCCTTTCCTCAGTTACTTCCCCACTTGGCAATATTTTACCGCAAGTCTCTGGCTGGTAGGCACATAACTTTACAGCAGGCGCTTCCAGCGGCGCTATAAAACCGCATTACGATCCACCCCCCCCCTTCCCGCCTTCCCATGTTGCAGCCAGGTATGAAGTACTGTATACAGCCACGTGCATCCATCGTCCTGACGGTCCTGACGCCAGTGGGGAGGGTTTTCCAGTCTCAGGTACAAAGACGGCGTGTGAGAGTTAAATTGAAATACAACTACTGTGTCTCTGGGCATTATCCATCGTCCTGTTTTTATTTAAAACACATAATGTTTCGGAGACTGGATTCTGTCTCCGTCTCCAGGCGGAACCTACTCAGTGGGGACGAATCGATAAGGGCTAATTCTATCGATTGGGACAGAATATAGATATTATGGTTATCTCATAAACTGGAAAGTTGGACTAGTCTGGCATCCTTCTCGTTCCTCTCACATACACACAGCTTCCTTCCACCCCAAAACAAACACCGTGACCTGTAGTCCGCAAGCGAACTATACCGACAGAGCCACCGCCGCTTGTCGGCGAAAACAGTGGTAACTTCAGTAGACAGAGGGTGTTGTGTGGTCAGCGCAACGGATCCCCACGGCTGTTAATCTCGGTTCTCTACACCGGAGCCGCTATTTCCTTGAAATGCCTCCTCAGTTATCCTCACAAGGCTGAGTGGACCCCGTTCCAGACCCACTTACTTACTTATTTGCTTACTTACTTACTTACTCATGGAGCTGAGCCCTTCTGGAGGAGCCGCCAATTCTGCAGCTACTCAAGGATTTCCCAGCATTTTATGGAACCCGAAGGTTCATCACCGTGTTCACAAGAGCCCTCCACTGGTCCATATCCTGAGCCAGATCTATCCAATCCATACCATCCCATCCTGTCTCTCTAAGATCCATTCTAATATTGTCCACCCTCCTAAGCCTTGGTCTTCCCTGTAATCTCTTTCCTTCTGGCTTTCCGACCAATATCCTATACGCATTCCTCGTCTCCCCCGTTCGTGCTACATTATTTTCCCACCTCGTCCTTCTTGACTTGATCATTCTAATTATACTTGGAGAAGAGTACAAGTTATGAAGCTCCTCATTGTGCAGTTCTCTCCAACCTCCTGTCACTTCATCTCTCTTCGGTCCAAATAATCTCCTCACCACCCTGTTCTCAAACACCCTCAGTCTATGTTCCTTCCTTAATGTCAGAGACTAAGTTTCACACCCATACAGAACCACAGGCAAAATTATAGTTTTGTATATTCTAATTTTTATGTTTTTGGACAGCAGACGAGAAGACAAAAGGTTCTGGACTCAATGGTAGCAAGCATTACCCGAGTTCAATCTCCTCTTAATTTTCTCCTGAATCAGTTTCGATCTGTTATCGTTGTTCCCAAATATGTGAACTGTGCCACATTTTCAAAACATTTGTTTCCTATCTTCATGTCATGATTTTTCCCTGCATTTTGGTGACGAGACAGTAACATATACTTAGTTTTCTCTGTGTTTACTTCTAGACCAATCTCTTTACTTGCGTCAATTAAAGTTTGTGTGTTTTTCTTTATAGTATCTACATTATCACTCTGTAGATTCACATCATCGGCGTAGACCAACAGCTGATGTGTCCCGTTTAGTTTCAGTCTCACCTGGTGTTTCTGGACCTTCCTAATTGCATATTCTAAGGCAAAGTTGAAAAGGAGTGGCGATAAAGCATCTCCTTCTTTTAGACCATTCTAGATAGGAAATTTATCAGACAAATGTTTACCTACACGGACTTTACTATACGTTTCGTTTAAACACATTTTAAATCAACCCACCCATCTGAAAGTAATAATCTAATTTAAATTTCTTACACTTGTCGGTCAATTAATTCATGTACTGTTCGTGTGTTTGCATCTGGCTGCTCTCGACAGAATGCACAGTGGATTAAACAGGATCCACTTACAGAGACAAAGACACTAGGGTATATATGGGTTAGTCAGAAGTATATTAAGTGCAGTGTGTCACCTTCCCTTCCTCCCACAGTGCAACCTCAAACACCGTCCCGCTACTTGTTTCCATGCCAAGAAGCCAGGTCCAAAAACATCACCTCTATGTCTCTTGCAATTATGTCTGTCACAAAGTGAAATTGTGGCCCTGAGGACATATTCTTCGCCAGTAGTTCATTATCTATCCCACCCCAACTATTATAAGCCACTGTTACCTACCTCGTAGCAGCTTAGATCGTAAAAAGAGCGACCACCTTGTTTCTGTAACGCCTGAAGAGTATACTTTCCCGGATGCCCTAAATCTTCAATCAGCATTACGGGTTGTCGACCAATGCTTCTCTTTCTCTCTCTCCCGCACTAGCTGTATCTGCTCTCCCCATTAGTTATAAAACCTCACACCCTCAGAGCGATTCTTCCTGTATAACGCTCCGAAAATTGGCGTCTGGCAGAGGCAACGGCCGTTACTTAACAGTACGTCAGTTTGTGTACGTCGTGGTCATAAAACTCTGTGTCACGGCAGGTAACGTTGGAGAGCGCACTTTCTTCCAGGTAATGGAATTATAGGGCTCTTGTAGAAGGATGTGTTCTTGATGGTGTTGTAACTTTCATTCGCAAGAGCTCCGGTCTTCGATGCTCAGAAACAAAATACTGAAGACTGCTGCGAGGGGGGTGGTCCAGTAGGGGAGGCAGAGGAGAGTCCCACACAGGATGTTTCAAAAGACGTGATCAGGCGCTTGAAACGAAGAAAACGTATCTGTGAATGCAGGTCCGCGAATGACTTCGAATGCCTCATAAGGAAATGTGTTTACTGATAAATTTTGCAAAAGTAATTATAACAATTGCAGGAAAAATATTATAATGAGGAACTTCATAACTTTTTCTCTTTTCCAGGTATAACTAGAATGAGCAAGTCAAGGATGATGACATGGGCAGAGACTGTAGCACGAACAGAGAAGAGGAATGCATATGGGATATAGGCGGGAAAGCCAGATGGAAAGAGACCACTGGGAAGACTAAGGAGCAGGTGGGTGGACAATATTAAAATTGATCTTAAAGAGATATGATAGGATGGTGTGGATTGTATTGATCTGGCTCAGGATAGGGACCAGTGGAGGGTTCTTGTGAACACGATAATGAACCTTGGATTCCATAAAATGTTGTGAAGTTCTTGAGTAGTTGCAGAATTGGCGGATTTTCGAGAAGGGCTCAGTTCTATGAGTGAGCGAGTGATTATCTCTGACCCTTGAACGAACAGCATAATTTTGGCACATCATTTCTTAAAAACTATGGATAAATTCGCGTATTGAAAGTGTCGTTTAACAAACAGAGAATACGCAGGAAAAAGTCTTCAGAAAAATGCTCACTGATGTTTTCACGATAGGTAGTTAAGGAGCGAAGCGCTACCCCCATTTGCGTTGTCTCTGATCGCTGAGTTTTGTGTTTCTCAGGTACATCGCTGACTTTCTCGTTTCGCGCATGCGTCCGAAGATTTTCCTATTCTTATCTGTGTATACTGTTGCATATGTATAGTCTATGCAGCAAACATACATTCAAGAAGAGAACTGCTCTTCTGCAGTTTTATTATAGAGCTTGCAATAAATATTCACTGTGGAAGTGCTCCAACTTAAATGATCTTTTCTTCTAAAGACATAGTAAAATTAAAACATTATTGTTACACCTTTACGGTGTTAAGGTTTTTTTTTTCCATTTTGATCATTTTACAGGCTAAATGACTCCTTTGGATGAGTGATCAGCTTGTCGCAAGGCCTCTACCTAAACACAGGACAACACAAACACAGAATAAACACATACACATACCGAACATCCATACCTTCAGTGGGATTCGAACCCACGATCCCGGCTTCAGAGCGAGCGAAGACAACTACATGCCTCAGACCGCTCGGCACAGAGACTCCGGCACACAGAACTCCCGCTACTAGTACAGTATGTGTAAAATATCAATAAATACGGGTCTGGTCAAGTGGGATTTGTGGTGGACATAGTGGCGCTGGGGCAGGTTTCCTCCGAGTACTTCGGTTTCCCCTACCAATCTTCATTCCACCAATTGCTCCACAATCACCTCATCTATCATGTGGGGCTGGTACAATAGGCCAGAAGTGGCCGCAGTACAAGGGACTTAGTTCCACCCCGCTAGCAATAAATAAGAGGCTTCATGGAGTAGATTGCTTCGTGATGAGCTTGCTTAGTTAATTAATAATTCTCCGCATTTGATTCAACGCAGGTCAAGGTAACCGAGCGGTCTAAGGTATGTACTCTTTCTCTAGCTCGGAAGCCAGGATCGTGGATTCGAATCCCACACAAGACATCGCTGTTTGGTATGTGTATGTGTTATCCTGTGTTTAGGTAGAGAGCTTGCGACGAGCTGATTGCCCATCCAAGGAGTTCTACCGTCTGTAAAATAATCATGAAACTGAGAAATCAGCCCTTTGCTGCAAAGTGGAAGCAAGAGGAGAGTGAAAAAAAAAAAAGATTAAACTCGAAAGTTCATTACAGTGTGTACAAAAACGTGGTACTAATTGCTATCCCCAGTCCTGTGAAACCAGTCCACATGCTGACACCCCATTTCTTTGAGATTCGCTTTAACCGTACACACAGGTCATCTAACTGGACTTCTCATTCAAGTTTTACGACTGAAATTTTCTGCCTCTTTCATATATGTCCAAAGCAATGCCCATCCAGCCTCCTATGCAATGGATACCGAGGGTAAGGCGACAGGGGCGTGAAGCTGATCACTCACTTCCATCTAATCCTCAGACAAAGATTAGTGAAGATATGCCTCCTTCTTTATGACGTGGTGTTTAATTAATTAAACGCAAGATACTTTACATTTTACTTTTACCCATGCATACTACATGCACCGCCCAATTCAGTCTCACTGATTCTGAGTATCTTCATAATTGTCAGCAAAGCGCAGGCCTATTAAGTCGATGTTCCTCGTTATGTAACTTTCTCTGGCCTCCTATGAATTCCTTCTTCTTGAGTCAAAATATTTTCTTGAACACCCTGTTGTGAAACAACTTCAGTCCATTGAAATTCAATAAGATATCGCGCCTTCCTTATTTTCGGCCTTCACACCCTCTTTTCTTTTCTTCATGCATTCAATATCCCTCATAGTCTATTGTTTCCGTCTATAATGCAACAAATTACAATAACACTGATTCACATTTAATGCATACAATGATCGTTAAATGTATAAAATATTATTAAAATTACTACGAGTAAAATATTGAAATATATATGCATTATCACCATGCTACACGTTTCGGCCATATAATGCCATCTTCTGGCAATACTTTTATAAGGAGTATAATGCACTGCGCAATAATCAAATATCATTCCTTTTTTCCGTATATTTAACTTGCTCCAAATTTTCTCCGTTGAAATAATGAGGTCTGTGCACAGAGCTTCCATCTGTATAAGTACGTGAAAACTACTACGGAGTGCGAACAGAGTATCTCTCTCTATCTCTCTCACACACACACACACACACACACACAGAGTCGGACGGCGCACGTATTATTAAAAAACCATCTGTTATATACAACGATTACTTGGAACGTGATTCCGTGTAGTTTGGTAGACAGGTACCAAATTTCTAGAATAAGAGCTACCGCCATTTTCTCTCCTGAAGAATGTAATTTTATATTTCCATCTCTGTGAAAACCGCAAATCTCATTCCAATTTAGTTATGTTTACCTTTGTGAGATGACAGTTTTAGAACAACACAAAACAACAGATAAAATCATGATGGTTACTGTCAGCTAGGCGTCATAAATTGTAGTTCGGCAAATAATTACAGACGTTTCGGAAGAACTGCTGTCTCGGTTTCATGGAGTCTACCAGATTACAGTGCATATCATCCCAGAAGATAATAATTTTCATATTCACCGCCAGGAGGCGTAGGAAAATTGGAACTAGTTAGGAAGAGACGTGGAAATAATGAAATAAAACGAACGATAGGAAGCAGTGAAAGGAAGAAGGCAAAGGAAAGAACGGAAAAAGATAATAATTAAAAGAGAAATGAAAGGAACGAATTATATGAAGACGTTGGAAGATTGTGCAGTGCGTGTACATCCGGCCTCCTGGCTGTATATGCAGTCTTATCCCAACATAATGAGCATATACAAAAGGCTGTCTCATTCCCTATTAAAGGATATGCTTTGGCTTGAAGCGACTTCTAAATGTCGCAAGCCGCATCATTAAATTTCTGGTTGAAGTTCTTCCTTGTTCTCAACATTTCCCCTGTTCTTGATGCCGTACCCAGTGAGGCTGTTATAGTTACTTGTATTTACGAGTTATGTGTACGAGTGGTCAATAAAACGAGTCACCAGTCTAAACCCCGTCTATAGTAACTCAAACATGTGACAGCATTTCAAATCGATTTCTTTATCGCCGAACAGTTTGGTGTAGCGGTAACGTTAGTATCGTATTCAGGAGGTGTTAGGTTCGAACCTCGGTGGGTAAACTAGCAATCTTGAGTGAGATATTCGGTGGTTTACCTCAGTCCCCACATGAAAGTCACGGTATAGTTTCTATGTTACACTATGACCTCTTCCTTACACATCCTCCAAATTCATCGTTCATCTAGTCTACCAAGTAGCTTAGGCAATCCAGATACTGACATAGTCTTAAAATTAGCTAAGATAGATTTCTTACTCTTCATTTAGGTCTTTTGGCTTGCTATGATCCAGAATGGAATTTGCAGTGGATCATTTAAAAGCAACAACAACAGTTTGAAGTTTCTTGCCTTGTTTAGCGACTCAAAGATGAACTCTCTTACATAATAAACTGAACTTCATTGCAATTGGCCGTAATCCAGAAAGCAACAATGCAGTTAATCCTAACACTCTGGATAATATCTAAAAATTCAGTCCAATCCTCATACAAAACACATTTCGTTCCCTTTACAAAAACGAAGCCATTTTGAACAGCCAAATATGCGTTGTCCATTCCGAGGATCAGTAGAGACGCATAAAACATCGTGGCGAAATGCAGAGTTATTTTCATGATGAAGCAGGTTTTACACATATAGCGACCACATTGCTTTAAAGTACGGCCGTGGCCTATTCTAATCGAAATCACCGATTTGTCAGAATTACTTAAAATATGTCTGTAGCCACTCACAGTCTCAGCAAGTCAGTGAGTCAGCAGGATGTAATACAGAAGGTTTCAAAGTACGTAGCTGCAGTCGGTGGACAGCGCTAAAGGCAAATGGCCCTGATTTCTCTCTCTTTCATCTTAATTACGTTAGCAGTTCTAATTAGGGAGGGGGTGTTGTAAATATATGCGTTTCAGGAGTTGCGATATTGTAAAATATTACAAATCAAGCTTTAAAGAATTAAGGCAGACAAGGTGTGACTAATCACTCATACATCTAGTGCAAAAAATAAGAAATTTGTGGAGCTATACGTCCACTCTCCCCTACGCCTTCATGAAGTGGTGGAAAATTAGATATTTAAAGCGTAAATTTCAGTTAAATAGTATTTGAAAACTTAGTTCCTTCCCGGACGATGATAGTGGCCGCGCGATCTAAGGCATGAACCGTCTTCGCTCGCTCGAAAGCTGAGACCGTGGGTTCCAGTCCCGCTCAAGGCATGGCTTATGTGTGCATTGATTGTGTGTTTGTGTTTTTCTGTGGGTAGGTAGCGGTCTTGCGATGGGCTGTTCCTCCGTGCAAGGATTCCTACCAAATCTGTATAGGATTAAGAAACTGAAATATCTGCCAATGTCCAACAGAGCACTGTACAACCACAGATAGGTAGGTAGGTAGGCAATTCCTTCGCGACAAAAGAGTTCACTCGGCCTACATTAAGAAAGAGCCTTGTACAGAAACGATTACTCTTTATTCTGAGAATCACGAAACATCTATATTATCTGTGAACAAAATAAAGAGTTTTTTTTTTCAATATAGTATAATGACCACTGCGCTTTAAGAGATTCCGATGGACAACTTTGCCTTCATTGTCAAATGTAAACACAAATATTTTGCGATTAGGCAGTGTAGTGCGACACTGTCTGTAAGACAGTGCTGCAGTTGCCGACACATGGAAGACCCCAGATCCTAACTATCTGCTGAACGCTGCCAGGAGGGGTTACCCATAAGCCTTTTCCATTTTTTGTATTCCCTTTCTAATATAATATTAGGAAGTTAATAAGGTCCTGGTTCCAGCTTATCTTCACATGATCTCTAACGAGGCAGTCTACGTTTACAGACGAACGTCTGCAATGGCTGCCGGAAATTTGAAATCGATATTTATAGACAAAAACGCTTTTAGGCAAAGTCGTTGGTGTGTTTCATCGCGTCTAAATTGCAGGTTCTGTTTAGCTCATTCGACTCCGCTCCTCCCAAAGAAACTTAGTTTTATTGACCTGATATTTATCAAGGAGGAGGACAGAGCCCCAGATTGCGGTGAATTCCTGTTCCAGGAAAAGGTATGATAGTCTTAAGGGTTCATAATTGGGGCTGGAAAATTGAATTATAATGGACGATGGCGAGATATCAGCATCTAACGTATTATAAAGGAAAACCTTCCACTAAATAAACTATTTCGAAGAAATAATAACTTGTAGAATTTGTTTTCACGTCGGTTTCTCGCTTGGCTTATTCTTCAACCCTGAAGACAGAGGCGACATATTCCCCCCCCGAAAAGCCTAAGAATAGAATTAATGTCAGTAGTAGCCTAAAACCTGTAAAATAATAACTTATGTGCACTTATATATATGTATGTATATGTATATATTTGTATATCCACGCAACAGTGTCCTATATTATAAGCTGATAGTAGTTTAGCTTGTCAAAATTCCCCGCCTATTATGGAACCCCAATTTGTTTTCTGTGCCCATTAGTAGTCGCCACAGGATGTACTACTGAGACTGGCAATCCAGGACCGAAGCAAGCCAGCAGGTTCCAGGGCAGTGCCCTTGTCCATTTCTTGAGTGCTTGGTCATCGCCCTGGCATTCAATTTGAGCAGTGAGAACGATCTCACGTCATGATTCATGCCCACTTTTCTGAATCCGACTCGGCACTTTCTTTAAGACTACACGCCTGTTCGTGTCCCACTCGTATTTTTTAAACTACCTAAATATTATCAGGAGCTGGGATAGCGAAGTCGGGATAGCGACAGGCTACGGGCTGGACGACCGAGAGGTCGGAGTTCAAGTCCTGGTGGGGGTAAGAATTTTCACAACTCCATGTCTTCCAGACCGGCTCTGGGGTCCACCCAACCTCCTATCCAATGGATAGCGGAGGCTCTTTTCCCGGATGTAAAGAGGCCGGGGCGTGAAGCTGGCCACTCACCTCCAACTAGTGCCGAGGTAAAGAAAATACATCCACTTCCCATACGCCTCCATGGCGCAGTGTTTAATTAGTTAAGTACGGGGATAATTTTACCTTTTTTTTACCTTGGCACTACAGCCCCAGTGGGCCTAGGCCTACCTCCATGAACTTCTCCGTTCTTTTCGGTTTTTCTAGATCTTACACATTCGGTAGGACTCCTTGGGCGGGTGATCAGCTAGTCGCAAGGCCTCTAACTGTACACAAACACAGAAAAACGCACGCACACAAACTAAACATCCATGCCCTGAGTGGGATTCGAACCCACGATCCCGGTTTCCAAGCGAGCGAAGACAATGCATGTCAATTTTACCTTTACCTTTACCTAAATATTATCATTTCATCTATACCAAGAACTTTCAAGCCGCATTTTTCTCACAAGTTTACGGTTTAAAATTTTACATGCATTTTCCAAGTTGCTTTCCTTGGAAATTTAAATTAGCATAAGGAAAGTTAAGCAAACAGAAGCTTATATTTTAACGATATACTTGAGGCATTTTATACGAGTTAACGCGCAGCCTGTAAATGGAGTAAGCATGTAGACCCCATAAGAGGATTTCAACTCGTCTGCTTTGCTACATGGGAAGAAAAGACTCTTTTATCCGTTGCTGCTTATTGATTAGTCTAGTTCCCGCCCCTGGATGGGTAGGCAGTCCTGTATATAACGCTAGTATAGCAAGTAGTCTACAAGTGTGAGAAAATGGAACGGATCTTCATTCCTGTGAAGGGAAACCCATAGATGCATCTTCATTCTTCCATGTGTATTCGCAGAATTACTAAAATTGTGGTTTGAGAGTTCAGCAGTTTTCTCTCGCCTTGCCCTTATACAAAAAACAACGTGAAATCATAATTATGCACGTTGCTAAGGCTTCATCTGAAAGAGATAACCTGATTTAGAAACACACGGTGGTTTCCAATGCGCCGCATAAACTAAGGAAACCATCCTTCAGGATTACATATTCATTCCATTAGATTCAGTAGGATTTTAATATGTCGGTGTATTTAAGTCAGGGTTTTGCAACTACTTCCTCTTCCGCCTCTACTGTATGTTAAAATTTGCAGAACGAACAGTATTAATTAAAGAAAGCCTTCATTATATTTTCATATCAATCAATTATTGATGTTACAGTAATTTCATAAATATAGTCCTGAAATTGTCTGACGAATAAAATAATCGTGTAAAAGTAAAGCTATCCCTGTAACGGACCGTGGAGGCCCATAGGGTTGTGAGATGTTGAGGCTCCCACATTTTCTAGACAGTCGGCTCACAGATGGCGGTGAGGTTGTCAGCCTTACGCGCCGGCTGCCCTTTACCCACAGGAATATTCCTGGTACTCATTTCTGATAGAGGCTGAGTCGACCCCAGGGGCCATAGTGCGGCTGGAAGGATTAGGTCGACTGAAAAATCCACCTCATTGGGATTCAATCCCACGACCTTCCAGCTTGTAGCATAGTGCCTCAACCAACTACGCTACCGCGTGTCCCAAAATAATCATATGCTGATTCAAAAATAAAATACGTCGTTCTGAGCAAAGATACGTTACAACTTTAAAACTTTAACTTTTCAACTCTGTATTTCATATACAAAATTAAAATCATGTATAAATATCGAGTATACAATATGAATATTAACCACCTTAATTAATTTAATATGATATTAAGCTCATTCAGTATAATGATTAATTACGGGATAGACCACCGGAAAACTGGGTTTCAATTACAGGTAAAAAAAAGGTAAGATAAAGCTATCGCTGTAACAGCCCTTGAAGGCCCATGAGATTGTGAGACGTCGAGGTTCCCACATTTTCTCTAGACAATCAGCTCACAGATGGCGGTGAGGTTGTCAGACTTACGTGCCAGCCGCCCTTTACCTCCCACGAAGATTACTGGTACTCATTTCTGTTAGAGGCTGAGTCAAACCCAAGGCCATAGTACGGCTGGAAAGATCAGGTAAACTGAAAAAAATCCACCACATAGGAACACAAACCCGCGACCTTCCGGCTTGTAGCATAGGGCCTCAACCAACTACGCTACCGCATGCGCTCAATTCACTGTAGATGGAAGAAAATTGTACCTTCTCCATAGCATCCAGACCTGCTGTGAGGACCTACCCTGCCTCCAATTGAATCTGTACCTTGGCCTCTTTCCCCCGGGGTAAAGAGGGAAGTGAGCGAAGCTGACCACTCACCTCCATCTAGTGCCCACGCTAAGAATATGTTGAGCCATACCTCCAATCTCCTATACGTCCTCATAGCGTGGTGCTTAAATTTATTAAACAGTAAAAATGTTATCGCTTTAATTATGTGTGTGTGTGTGTGTGTATGTTCGGGGGGCACAAAATAAAAGAACCACTGCGCGCTACAGCAAGAACAGAGACTCCCTTATTAAAGTTTCATAACGAATGGCTGTACCCGTACTGCAATACGGACCAGAGTACTGGGCGCTAACTCAACAATACAGAGTCGGTCTGAGGCTGCTGGAATGAAGCCCATAAGCTTATGCCGCACGAGCGTTATTTTGCCTTACGTCTACGGACGTGAAAATGGCGCCATGAGGAGATGGGGCGAAGTGACATGGCGGCCACAAGGATCAATTTCTCATGCCCTTAAGCAGTCCATGACTCACATAATAATAAACACATCTACGGAGATGAAAATGAATTTTCTAGATGGAGTTCGTTTTTGTGCAGTTTTACGTCGAAGAAAAAAAGGAGAACATGGTGGGGCCCATCCTTTAATTTGAGAAATATTACTTCTATGCTTCATGCACAACTATAGAGGTATCCTGGAACTTTTTTCGTATTCTACCGAATGTCCATCCACTTACTGATCTCTGCTTCTTTGTCTATACAGTTCGCCACGAAGTGAGAGCTGACAACAGATTTGAATATACGAGTAGTAAGTAATGTTGTAAGCATGGGGCTGACTGTATGCGTCGTACTAGTCCGAAATGAAACGTACCTTACGCGTAACAGATTACGTTCGACGTTGGAACGTTTTGGCAACTCAGCACGGATAGAAACGTGACCGATATGTTGAGATCCGTCTGGCGACGCGTGTTGTTGTTCTCTGTGGATTACAAATGCACTTCGGCGCACGGATGATAAACTAACGCTTATATGGCCTTGGCCCAAGAGTTGTTGCAGAATATACCACGTAGCCTAACAACTGAGTAATGGGACAATAACTAATATCATAGCCATAACAGATTTGTATCAAAGACTTTGTACCTCGTAAGAGATATCATAATGTTTTAGCATCATACACAACATGATAAGGACTAATAAAGCTAAAGCTATCCCTGTAACAGGCCATGGAAGCCCATAAGGTTGTGAGACGTCGAGGCTCCCACATTTTCTAGAAAATCGCTTCATAGATGGCGGTGAGATTTTCAGCCCTACGCGCCGGCCGCTGATGAGGCCTAATTCTGACATGAATCTCGGGTCAGAGCAGTCCAGTAACACTAAATGTTGTGGATGGTAACGAGGGTGCATTTCGTTTTATATGATACATATTATGGGAGTCTGGATAACTCAGTCGGTATAGCGACTGGTTACTACCTGGGCGGCCAGGTTTCAATTGTCGGCAGAGTTAAGTTTTTTTTTTATCTTCACCATCGTGTCCAGACGGGCTCTGGAACCCACCTAACCTCCTATCCAAAGGGTACCGAGAGCGATTTCCCCGGAGATAAAGCGGCCGAGGCGTGAAACTACTCACTCACAGGACCGCGCCATAGCTCAAGCGATTAGTTGCTGGCTTCCCACCGCGGCGGCCCGAGTTCGAACCCGAGTCTGGTCAAGTGGGATTTGTGGTGGACAAAGCGGCGCTGGGGCAGGTTTTCTCCGAGTACTTCGGTTTCCCCTGCCAGTTTTCATCCCACCAATTGCTCCACAATCATCCTCACCTATCATCTGGGGCTGGTACAATAGGCCAGAATTAGCCGCAGTACAAGGGTCTTAGTCCCACCCCACTAGCAATAAAAGAAATACCCACTCACAACTAGTGCCGAGGTAAAGAATGGTGAAGCTATATCTCCACTCCCACATGTGTCTTCATGACGTGGGGCTTAATTAATTAATAATAGTTTGCAATCAATTTCTGTTTTCCTTAAAGCTTCTCTGATGTGTTCTGAAAGAGATTTTCATATCTTAAATGAATGCTTTGGGACGGATTTCGAGTAATGCCCCGAAATAAGCAACGGTCTCCTCTTTTGATATCGTTACTTGCCAAGTGTTCATCCCGCCACATTTGATATTCTAAAACGCTCCATTTGAAACTGAATCATGAAATAACCAAAGTACCAGCCAATTTCTAAGACGGGGATAAGTATAAAGACATGAGGCAGTTGGCTGGATATTCATTATATCTTGATAATCTGATTTTCATAGTTCATTACAACATTCTATGATCTATTTTCATGTTTCAAAATTGATCGATTTGTCGTAAGTTATCTAATTATTTTATATTAAACATGATATTTCCGACATGTAGCTACTGAATTATATAAATTCTTCAATGGGTTATTTTAATACAATCTTAAATAATAATAGCCTAACAAATATTCACTAAGCCTATTATGTAACAATATCCTCAAGCAAGAAACGCTACTTAATTCAATTTGTTGAAACTTTGTGTTCCCACTCTGTATATAACATAGAATATTCTGAAGCATTTACATGGAAAATGAAAAAAAACGAACAGCGTAATAGAACAGCAGCAGGCTTCTTGAACTCAGCACCTTACACACCTGATGATGGCCAGTTAGGCCGAAACATGCAGTGATAATATAGAGACGAAGACGTGTGAAAATGATATACTCGTACCAACGACGCTGCACAAAGACGGCAAGAAGTGGGAACACAAAGTCTGAACACACAGTGGAACAGGATGCTGCAGTATAATATTCTAATCAGTTTATTCAAATGCTTTTAAATCACAGTAACTTGGTCATCTGCGTCCACGAGCTTTATATTCACGGAAAAGGAGTTCGAAGTTAAATAAAAACTCTTTGTGCTTGGCCGCTAGTATGGATCAACCCCACGCCTTGTAACACACTTGCGTGGAGTTCCTACAGTATTCAACAGATGGCAGCACGTGGCACGGCGCTAATTTAATAACTAAACTCGTTGAAAAAAAAATCTCTTCTTTGAAACTAATAGTCGCTCATCTAGTTAACTCTTAAATTTCATTACGGTGTTCACAAAGCGGAATGGCGTAGCGGCAATGCTCTGTGCTCGTATTCGAGAGGTACTGTACTCGAATCTCGACCGGAGCGTCTCGCGCATAGCTCCATGTTTAACAGCAAGGACATGAACTGACATACTGTGTACGGGGTATATTTGGCTGTTTCAGAAGTTCGTTCTGCTTCCATCATCAGATAAAATTATCTAATCTAATGTGGTGGATGTCTTGGATGGAGCCGGTCGCTCTCCAAGGAATGTCATAATAGACCTAATAGATTTTTTACTTCCGTGTGAAGATGGAAACAGAACTCATAGACCGAACCTCCTTTCTTCAACCAGTAAGTAATGACTGAAAATGTCCGATATGTGTAATCTGAATAGCAAACAATCAAAAACCTTTAGACATATCAGAATGACAGGGAATCCAATTACTCCTTCACAAATATAAGCTAACAGAATTATCGTCGCTATTATAAGGAAATGGACGACTATTATTTTTCTTATAGGGCTCCATTCCACAAACTTTTCTGGCACGCAACATTTTGTTGTGCGTCACTGCGAACCATTGATTTAAGGATGTATATGAAATACTTAATAATGTATAAAATTGAAAAGAAAGTATAGATCATTCGTTCTTTTATTCTGAAATCCCTAAAAGAGTTTGGACTCAATACATTTACCCGTTCAGAAGTTATTGCACCTTTAATTCTAATTAAATTTAAATGTGGTCTTATGGAAGGTCGTCACCTCGTACATTATAGGAGAAGAGAAACATGTAAAAAATTATACTATGATATTCAGAATTTTTAAACTTATAAGTTCTACCTTTAGAAATAGTGTTGCAAAATTACACTTACATTCATTAACCCGTTCAGGAGAAATTAATAATAATGTATTGAAACGTTGACTTTGACTTGATTTGCAAGCCATTCACTGTGAAAGGGCGGCAACGTTGGAAACAGTTACAAAGTAGCGTAGCAGAAACTATAGCAAATTTCTTTCCACTTTTCTGTTGAGCTAGTCTTTTCTCATGTGTATTTTTAGTCACTATTCTTCTTTTCCAACGATACGTTGCTTTTGGCAAAACGCGTCAACTAAAGCTTCACTTGTGACAAAGCAGCAAACTTATGTAAAATTACAGTGTTGTCAAGTTAAACTCTTCTCAAAATATATTTCAATAATCGAAATGAATAAAATTAAATTCATAATTTTCATAAATATAATAAATAGCAATTGTATTTATATTAAAACGGGATATACTGGTTCATGTGCAAATAAAATTAATTTAAATTCAACAATTTTTTGTCAAGTTCGATTCAGAGAGTATTCACGCTCAAATGTTTTATTATAATGAATGACATAAATGATGAATATAGCCAAAAAAAAGTGATAAAGGAAAAATATTCCAATATTAAAATTCACGACTTTAACTAAGATTTACGCCGCTCCTAACTTTATTTAAGACAAGCAAAGTGCAGATATTCGTTAAATTGGAATTTGTCTAAGACTGTAAGTAAAAAAAAGTAAAGCTATCCCTGTAGCAGGCCGTGAAGGCCCATAGGGTTGTGAGATGTTGAGGGTCCCACATTATCTAGAGAATCGGCTCAAAGATGACGGTAAGGTTGTCAGCCTTACGCGCCGGCGGCACTTTACTCCCCAGGAAAAGGCTATCTCTTATAACCTTTAAACGGAGCTGCTTCCACAGTCACATGGCTGATCCATGCCTAAGAGGTGAAGAGAAGTTGTTCACCAGAGAAAGTCGTGAAAAATGAGCCTGACTTCTTAAGCAACGATACTGATGTTCAGTAACACAAACAATGACAATTTTATAATAAGGCAAGACTTTCTATATTATACATATGGTAAAATTATCCTGCAGATTTAAATCTGATACACTTGATATATTTAAGTGGCGTTTTGTTCCTACCTGAGCGTAGAAGTGCCTTCCTCTGCAGCGAGGCTCTGGAGCTGCAGAAATTGTGGAAGGTTGCCAAGGTCCGAGTGTTCCTGAATGACACACAGAGGCTCTTCTTGGCCACAGATTCCAATGATACGTGTCAAATTCGTGTCCCTGATGCTCGCCAACCAGCTAACTTCGCGGAGAAATTCTTGTCTATTGTAACAACAAAGAGAAGTTTAGTTTTAGAATAACGTATACAACGAGAATACTTGGCAATTTGTTAAAATATAGGCGATTTCATGGTATATTCCATACAGGGGGGCCCAAAGAAACGTATGAACACTTTAACAGAGGTAACCTACATTTTCAAGGTTGAACCACAATACAACGTAAGGCGTGTAATGTGATACTCTCTCAAAAGGTGGTGCTAGTCACATGAATGTAAGAGCCATCTTGTAGAATGGTAGGATAGTTAAAGAAAATTGCGGCAGAAACGTTGTCGTTTGAGCATCGCAAGATAATTTTGAAGTGGTACTAGAAATGTGTGTAAAGCACAAAGATAGTGGCGGCGTGAATTTGCACAACGGAACCTGAAACACGATTAACAACTGCACGCATTCGTGACAGATTTGAGACGGATGGTAGAGTGCATAATGTGCACAAGTACACGAAGTTTCTTTTTTAAAGAATAGTTAATGGCCCTATTTAACTCAACATCCTTCGGACATCCATTTTACGTGCCATTCATCATCTGTATGGAAATGAGCCATTTTGCTTGCAACAAAATGGCGCACCACCATGCTACCACCGGAATGTCGAGAGCCACCTCGATGAAACCGTACCAGGCCAATGGATAGGACGAAGCGGATCCCACGCACTCACCTGTTTTAACCCCTCCCCATCGACTTTTACTTCTGGGGGTCCCTGAAGGATCTGGTATATCACAGAAAACCACAGACACTGGAGACGGTTACGGAAATAAATTGAAAAGACGTGTCCCTCAATCCTACCGGACACTAAGGCCACTGTTGCTCGTGCATTAGTCCGCCGAACTCAGAAGTGTCTATAAACTAATGTTGGACACTTTTAACACTTGTTCTAGTTCAACACGTGTCTTATTATTATATTAATCTGTATTACCAAAAGATTATTTAAGCAGTTTTTTGTATGTTGAAGTGTATGTATGTACATTTCTTGGGTCCATCTGAATTTCCATGGCAAGTGTGAACTCCCTTAAAAGTGAAGGGAAAACTTAGTCGGTTAGACGAAGAGTTTTGTCATTCACTATAGCCTAGCATCAAGAAACAAGGTAGCAAAACGTAGGAAAAAACCGTACAAAATAAATTCATTCCCACTGCAGCGATGATTAAAATAAGATATGTTTGTTGTAATTCAATTCTGTAACTGACATCTTCATAATAGAAATCCAAAAAGAAACCATGTCAAAAAAACATAATGATCGTCTAGATAATTTAAGTAAAATAAGTAGCCGGTTAAATGAAGCACAAACCAAATTATTCAAAACTGTGACGCTCTGTAATATACTGATGTTTTATTCATGTGCAGAAATTTTTCAGAATCAGTGAGCGCATTACTGTAACGTTAGCAAACTGCAATAACACGTACACTTCACTGCAACCTTTAAACAATTCTAATGTGAATAAACAGTTTAACTGAGACGCATGATATGTTGTTACTAATTTACAGGATTACGCCATCTGCTTTTTGTCGTAAAAGAGTAGTAAATAAACGAACGTTTGAACGCACCTCGTTGTTTCTCCACATCCACGCCAGAGGGACTTCACTACTACAAGTTGCTTCTTGTGAAAAGAGGACACTCCATTGTACTCGGGGATTCCCTCTGCCTCGCACAGATGAACCTGAAATCAAACAATTCTGTATTGTAGTCAAATAAGTTGCTGTAAAATGAATGTGAGTCCTTATTCAAAATATATCCAATTATTTGAGGTTCTCACAGCGATGACTGGGAGGAACACTTTATTCTGGGATGTGAGAAAGATAAGATTCTTCAAAATTCAATTCGCCCCAAGTTTTGTTAAATTATAAATTTCAAGTTTTGCGGAAGAAATATATTTTCAGATGAATGGACACAAGATTTTCAGATAAATCATTCATTGTGTTAGTTATCTAACTAGAGAACTCATACAACATTTTGAATAATAAAATAAGCACAAAACTTTCCATCTTACTTAAGATTATACTAAAACATAGGCCCGATAAATATAAACTGAGTCGACGTGTTTCAGAAACAGCACAGCAAAGGAGAAAAAAATTTTGTATGACGCGGTAGCGTAGTTGGTTGAGGCACTATGCTACAAGCCGGAAGGTCGCGGGATCGAATCTCGATGAGGTCATTGGACTTTTTTCAATTTACCTAGTCCTTCCAGCCGCACTATGGCCCTAGGGTCGACTCAGCCTCTAACAGAAATGAGTACCAGGAATATTTTTGGGGGTAAAGGGTGGCCGGCGCGCAGGGCTGACAACCTTACGGCTATGTTTGAGCCGATTGTCTAGAAAATGTGGGAACTTCAACATCTCACAACCCTATGGGCCTCCACGGCCTGTTACAGGGATACCTTTACTTTACTTTAAGTTCATCTAGCAAGTACAATTTAGGCATCCTGGGTTTCTCTTTACCGTGTCTTTGTTATTGTACTAATCGACTTAGTGTCTTAACATAGGTCCCGATCCGACATGACGTATCATTCGTAATCATACTGCAGCATACAGACCTGTTGCTAAGTAATGACTCCGTAAACAACGCCGAGTGCTAGGCAACAGATTCATAACAAGCAACAATCAAACAACAGGGGAACCGTGTTTTCTGTGCTGTCCGTACCGAGATATTTTAACCAGGATAATTGGTGAGTTGGCGAGCATAATGCAGTTGAGTACAGTGGAGTGAAGTGAGCTGGTGAACAGTCAGTCAGAGAACTGCTGCAGTTAAGTCGTTGTGAGCTGTTACTGTTAAGCCGGGTATCGATTTGGCGCGGCTGCCGCGCGAGACAATGTTCGTTGCTTTGCCTCGCAAAGTCGATACCATGTTGCCGCACGCGGCAGAACGAACACTGCCGCCGTGAACTTGGTACGTGTCGAGCCAAATCGGAGTGGTTCTTTGTCCCGCGGCAAAGGGATTTCAGCGTGTTGTGCTCTTTCGGTTGAGGCGGTCAGAGAACTGAGGAACAGAGTCGATCAACGGCCGCACGCGGCTGCCGCGCTTCGATGCTGGACACGAACACGGTAAACAAACGAACAAGTTTTCCGGGCACGAACAGCTGCACGCGGCAGCCGCGCGCAATCGATACCCAGCCCTAGAGGCCGGTAACCGAGGCACTGAGATAATTCGGGAACCCGAGAGTAAGGGAAACGTCCATCGTTGGAAGCCGTTACCACACAACGTCTAGTGAAGACACAGCAGACTGAAAAGACTTAATGTGCTGTAGTGAATTTTAGAGTGTGTGAATTAGCGTTAGTGTTATAGTTACTTGCAGTTATGATCCGTAAGTACTCAATAAATCCAATTACAAATCCGGACCACGTCTATAGTCACACGCATAGGCATGATAATACTTGTATTGCTATTCAGTGTGCATGCGAATTCGCTCAGGATGTGAGATCTGTAGCTAAATAAGTGAATACAGTGAGAATCCAAAGTTTAATAAAAGTGTAAGCAATGCATGGTAATATTAAGATACTCTTCTATACAAATTTTACCGCCAACTTTGAGCCGATGGGACCCTCAGCGTCTCACAACCCTATGGGCCTTCGCTTAGTTTAGGGCAGAATGATACATGAAAGACGAATTGGAAACGGCGTGGAATAAAGCGGTCGTGGCCTATTTGAAGATACTAATCCGGTATTTGCCTGAATTAACTGATGAAAATCGCGAAATACCTCAGTCACGCTGGTCGGCTCTGCGACTGAGATTGTAAAGAGGTGCTGCTTTAATACAGTTAGCGCTTGCGTCACCTTGCTCTGTAGGTGTGCACCACGTGACTCAGCTAATGTAATGTAGTATTCGCACAGTCAGTCAACCACTGCCACAAATCTTTAGAGAATCATTAGGAAAAATGTGTTCTTTGGTATTACATAAAATAAGTATAACCACCATTGGAAGCAATGAAAGATTATGATTCAAAATGTAACATTTTCATATCACCTCAATGTACTGGGTGAATCTAAATTATTGTCGGGGTTTCCGTGGCCTATAATTTTCAAGTCGGAGATAATAAAATCAAATGTTTATAGAAAATGAAAGTATAACTCAAAAAGTTTTATTATTTATGGACTCATTATTGCAGAATCATAAACAACTTAAACATGCCCACCTTTCGTGGCGCGTAAGGTTTGAAAAGTATAGGCCACGGAAACCCCGACAGTAATATAGAATCATGTCAGATTTGAGGTTTTCACGGCGGTGACTATGAAGAAAGCAGTCTTCTGGGATGTGGCACCATGTAGATGTGATGTTAACCGACGTTTCGGAGGAACGTATCGCCTCCATCTTCAGGGTATTTTTCCTTCTACCCTGAAGAAGGAAGAGGTACGTTCCTCCGAAACGTCGGGCAACACCACATATACACGGTGCCACATCCAAGAAGACTGCTTTCTTCAAGATCGAATCACTCTGCATACGAGTATAAGCCCTGTTACATCCATCATTACCACAACCTCCCTCACGCACGTATAGCGAAGCCGATACAGCTGACTACAAAGACGCAAGTTGAGTGTAAGTTAACTTAAGGCACAGAGATACGCGTTTGACTTCACAGAAGTGTAATGATGTACCAGCAGCGACTGTTCACTCTGGAATCCCTTGCTTGCCCTTAAGTTGCTATGGTTGTCTCTCGCGTGTTAGCCTGGTCCTGCAGTTCACTTCTCCTGTCAATATTGACTACAGGAGAGCCCTGTTCGTTGCTGGTTTCCAGGGCCCCCAGCTCTATTTATTGGACACTGGGGCTCGGCTAACTTACAGAACCACACAGAGGGCTAGCAGTCTTTGTCTCTCCATTGTGTGCTGCTTAGGAGTTAGAGGGGCTGATAATCTGTACTGCAGCGTTCTACTAATATTTTACAGTTACTTCTCTAATGAAGAAGACATCTTCTAAACAGGTATGGTCAGCTGTATATTGAGGTACACGCTTTTATTTGTCTAATACGCATACCACAGGAGAAGCAAGTTACTTTAGCATTAGCTAGCAAAGTTGCCCTTCTTCTTTTGAGGTTTTCCTAAAATATGCTCTATTTAAATGAGGAAATAACATGTCATATCACACATCTCAGTAATACATATTTATTCATTCATTCATTCGTATTTCCCCTTCTTCTCCATCTGGAGCATGGGGCATCTGTGAAACTATTCATTTCTCTTCATTTCCCTTGTCTAACAGACAGTCGGTATGACTGCTTGGACGTGGGATCGGGCCGTCGCAAGACCGCTACCTACACACGACATACAGAATAAACGCAGTTAGACATCCCTGCCTAGATTAACACTCGAACCTACGACACCAGTGTTGAGCGGGCGAAGACAGTTCATACCTTAGACCACACGGCCACTATGATCGGCAAAGTACTAAATACACCGCGTGAGTATTGGATTAGTACTCGACATTGAATCATGGAGTATGAAAGTTAAGGTCAACCAGAATGCAGGCAAAGGCAAAGGTAAAGGTAAAGCTATCACTGTAACAGGCCGTGAAGGCCCATAGGGTTGTGATACGTCGAGGCTCCCTCATTTTCTAGACAGTTGGTTGTCAGGCTTACGCGCCGGCCGCACTTTACCCCCAAGAAGATTCCTACTACTCATTTCTCTTAGAGGCTGAGTCGACCCCAGGGCCTGGTAGCCTGCGGCTGGAAGGATTAGGTAAATTAAAACATCCAATGATCTCATGCGGAATCGAACCCGCGACCTTCGCGGCTTATAGCACAGTGCCTAAATCAACTACGCTACCGCGTTTAACAGCTGTGCTTTGTATTTATCATTTCGCATCCTAACAGATCCTTTGTAAACATCCTATGAATTATGGATACTCAACGAGAGGTAAAAAAATTGTATGAAATTTTGGTCGAATACTTCAAAGGAAGACATAACTTGGAAGATTAAGACATAGGTGAGAGGATAATATTAAAATCAGTCTTGTAGGAACGATGTATGAGAATGTGGAGAGGATGGAGTAAGACCTAGGGTCCAGTGGCGGTCTCTGTGGACTCGGTAACGAACCTTCAGGTTCCGTAAAAGGAGATGAATTTATTGATTATCTGAACGGTTATTAGCTTCTCAAGAAGGACTTTGCTCCATGTAATTGGTTCACATTTTGATTTACATATCGGTCTTCATGAAACGGACTGCAGATATTCATCACATCTCTCTGTTGTGTAGAATGTACCTGGTCTAGATCCAACTCTGCGGACAAAAGGAACAACACACTTGGACTCTGCCACGACATGATGAAACTGTTGCGGAACTACGTCAGGATTTCCTCTGAGGGAGAACTTTCGTTTACCGTTTGATGTACTAATTCGGAAGCACAACCAAAGACCGTTATATCTTCAGAAGACAGAACTATTATGCAGGTTCCTTTGAAGACCGTTGCACTGAAGGTGAGCGTTAATTACAAGCGTAGTGATAATTCATATCTTCTCAGGCTATGTCTTATATCTGTGTACTGTTCTGCCAAATGAGACCGGTTCATGTCGGTAATAATCTTGGATTCTACAAAATGTATACATTAATTTGCAGTCTACTGTCCGCTTTCAGTTACAGATGTCACACACGTATGAGTACGAGTACATCTGATATTAACAGTTGCACATGAACACATTATACGGAGAGACGTTCATCAGTTTTGCAGCTTTACCCAGGATTCAAAGATGGGTCATGCAATCCTTCCTGAAAAACTGATAGTTTCTCAGTGAACAGAGAAACCCCATGTTATATACTGAAAATGAATTTCTGTCACCGAGTGACATGAACTAGCCATTGGGTCCACTTCTGTCAGATGATACTGAACTATCATACGGCCATTCACTACTTGGGAATTTGGCCCCTATTTTTATATCCTGTGGACAACCACTTTTTTCTTCCTGTGGCGCTACAGCCCCAATTTGGACCTAGGCCTACCTCCATGAAACTCTCCGTTTCACTTCGGTTTACTAGATCTTACACATACGGTAGGACTCCTTGGGCGAGTGATCAGCTCGTCGCAAGGCCTCTACCTGTAGACAAACACAGAAAAGCGCACACAAATATCCATGCCCTGAGTGGGATTCGAACTCACGATCTCGGTTTCCGAGGGAGCGAAGGCAGTGCATGCCTTACACCGCTCGGCTACCGTGACCGGCGGACAACCACTTAGTGTTCCTTATAATTTGATTCAATGGTCATTTTGCCATGAAGTAACCATATAATTAGTTTTCATAGCACGTCGGGCGACATCGTTGGAGACGATCGTGAATTCATGGCTTATATTTTGACATTCATTAACATTACATGGCTGTTCACATTTATTTGACAGATAATTTAAGTAGTATATAAGTTTTTATTTTACATATTTTCTACTAATTTTATTTGTTTGATTTTTAGGAAATTAAGAGGAGATTGAACTCGGCTAATGCTTGTTAAAATTCAGTGCAGAAACTTCTGTCTTCTCGTCTGCTGTCCAGAAACATAAAAATTAGGATATACAAAACTATAATTTTACCTGTGGTTCTGTACGGGTGTGAAACCTGTTCTCTGACATTAAAGGAGGAAAATAGTCTGAGGGTGTTTGAGAACGGGGTGCTGAGAAGAATATTTGGACCCAAGAGAGATGAAGTGACAGGAGGTTGGAGAAAACTGCATAACGAGGAGCTTCATAACTTGTACTCTTCTCCAGGAATAATTAGGAGGATGAGATAGGAAGGGCATGTAGTACGAATAGGAGGAATAAGAATGCATATAGGATATTGGCGGGAAGCCAGAAGGAAAGAGACCACTAGGAAGGCCAAGAGGTAGGTGGGTGGATAATATTAAAATTGATCTTAGAGAAATAAGATGGATTGGTATTGACTGGATTGATCTGGCTGAGAATAGGGACCAGTGGAGGGCTTTTTTGAACACGGCAATGAACCTTCGGGTTCCATAAAACAGTGGGAAGTTCTTGAGTAGCTGCACAATCGGCAGCTTCTCAAGAAGGGCTCAGCTGCATGAGTGGGTGAGTGATTTTTAGGAACTTATTGACAGCCCCTCCCCCAATCCCATAAAAGTCCGGCATTTTTAATCGTCTTTTAATTTTCCATAATTCTTATATAATTTAGCAATTTGACCTCATTCTTAAAGTCAGGCCATTACAACATCCAGTATAATATGTATTAATCTGCCCTTGTTCTGCTGTGGATTTTAATTCGATATATATAGCTAACAAATTCCATGGATCTGAATCCTTGAGAACTCCATAGAATGTTGGTAAATTTTTGAGTAGCTGAGCGACTGGCGGCTTCTTAAGAAGGATTCAGCCCCATGGAGTAATTTGATTTTTATGTAGATCTAAATAGCCTTAGACACTGACAAGTCTCTGCCTCTACTTCCCTAACACACACACACACACACCGAGCCAGACGAAACCAATCGATATCCCCATACGTCATTTCGTTATAAATTTAGTCCATTTTAATATTATCTTGAAATCCAAGGTTGGGACTCAAAAGTGCCCCCTTACTTTCTGGACTTATGATTAAAATTCAGTACGAATTTATCATCCATGCTTTGAGCGTTACGTACCATTTTCATTTCATTAGTGATCATTTTTATTCGTAAGGTCGTGAAAATACTTGGTGAAGTTCTTCATCAAGCAGTTAACTCAGCGCTTGCTTTCTAGACTCTTACATGAGCGTCGCTTACTCTTAAGGCATGAGAAAAGAGATAACTGGGAAGATAAAGTGCCTCAGACTTTTTTTACAACTACGTGACGAGTAAGCGTGTGACTTTGCAGAGTTCTCATAATATTCTTAAGAATATATTGCATTTTTCCCCTTCTGCAGGCGGGTTCAAGTACTTACACCGTAGATCTCTTAAGTCGTAGAAAGCGACGAGAAGGGAACCCGGTGCCTGGGGGTGTAACTGGGCCACCGTGTCACTGGGGGACATAAACTGAGACTTGGTCGACCAGGTTGGGGCTTGGACGTAAGGCTGAAGACCTTGTTCTTTAAAAAATATTGTTGCGAAATGCAAAGAAGTGAAAACAGGATGCAATCTGGTAGTACAATCTGAGGCAGACAGTGGCTCAGTTAAAGCTGCTTTGCAAATGATGATGATGATATTGGATTTGGGATCCTCACAACGGTGAATGTGAAGTGTTCGGTCTTCTGGCTTGCACAGCCATATAGTTCAGAGAGAACCCGACGTTTCACAGGATTATATCACCTCCATCTTCAGGATTTAAGAGTAGGCAAGGCAAGCAACATGCAGTAGCAGGAACAAGATCAGCTCGACCTGCCGCCTGTTTTTGCTGGTTTCTTCTTCGACCGTGAAGATTGCGTTCATGTGGTCCTTTGGAACGTCGGGCTCTTTCCAGACTCTACAGCGTCACAAGTACTCTAGCGTCTCTACGTTTAGCCCATCTTGGCGGATTATAGACTCTCTGGCCTGTTCCCATTCAGAATTAATTAGTTCTGAAATATTAAATTTATAGACGTTGGTAAGACTCACTGGACGCGGGATCAGCCCGTCGCAAGGCCTTTACCTACACAGGACAACACAACACAGAATAAACTCAGGCAGACATTCACGTCTCTAGTGAGATTCGAATCCAAGATCCCAGGATTTGAAAAGGCGGAGATAGTTCACACCTTAGACCGCGGGACTACTGTACACTTCTCTTTCCAGCAATAGAAACGTTTGGAGCACAAGTTATATTGAGGGAGTAAGAAACGAGATTCTCAGTAGGTCTTGCATTAGCAACCTGGAAAATCGCGAGCTTAGTGTTATGCATACATCTACCCATTCAGATGCTGTAGTTAGATACATGTACAGATGGTATATGTACAATAAACTGTAATACAAAGTGATATAAGCGAAAGGTAAATATTGGAAACAATGAAAACAATTTTATAATCATACTGTCGGTCACTGGAATTTTCAATTGACCTAATCCTTCCAGCCGCACTATGGCCCTGGAGTCGACTAAGCCTGTAACAGAAATGAGTACCAGAAATCCTCCTGGAGGGTGATGGGCGGCCGGCCGGAGCGTAAGACTAACAAGGTCACCACCATCTGTGAGCCGATTGTCTAGAAAATGTGGGAACCTTGACATCTCACAAACCTATGGGCCTCCACAGTCTGTTACAGGTATAGCTTTGCTTTACCTTATTGTAATAAATATATATGATAACACTGCATGTCAGTATATGAAACAGATAACCAGATCTGTACATGACATCACAATCAATGTGAGTGAGTGTGCGGCAACTCAGCGGACCGATAGTTCTGCATAGGCTCGTTGCATGTAGCACTAGCTCTGACAGTTAAGTGAGCCTCCCGGCTGCGCCATAGCTCAAGCGGTTAGTCGCTGGCTTCCCACCGCGGGTTTGGTCAAGTGGGATTTGTGGTGGACAAAGTGGCGCTGGGGCGGGTTTTCTCCGAGTACTTAGGTTTCCCCTGCCAATCTTCATTCCACCAAATTCTGCATCATCACCCGGGGCAGGCTACAATAGGCCAATCAATGGCCGCCGTGCCGAGTGGACCCATTTGGACTCCACCGCCCCACCCCCCCACTAAGCGAATTTTAAAAAAGTGTGCCTAAAAACAATAGTTGCTCTGTTGTAACTTTCAGTAAAAATATTCTGAAAAGCTTTCTGATACCTGTAGTTTGTTTTCTTCAGTATTTAAAGATGTTATGATTGGACTGTAAGTACAGGAAACGGAACCCCTAGCATGGAAGACCTGTAGTTAGGTGACTGTACGTGCATATACACATCGCAACATAATGCAGTTTTCAACACGTATGAACATCGCAATGAACTGTAACACAGCCTATCCAGAAGTAAGCATGATGCTATTCCCAAGAGCTCTTTACAAAACATTTGAGATTACGTGCTGTGTTATACAGCACAAGTTTTTCCCTTCTCCAACTATACCTTTCCAAACCCACTGATGAAAGGAGGCTGGAAGCTTTTGTGTTTTTGACTTCCTGCGTCAAAATTGGTAACGAAATATTCGTGTATGCTCTGAACTCAAAGCAAAGCAAGGTTTCCCTGGCTAAACTGTGTGCGGGAATCGATACCGCCTCGGGGAACACAAGGTCGGAAGCGTTTCATTTAGTGCTGCCCTTATTTTGGCAATAGAAAGAAAGGAGTTCAGGCCACTGCAGACTGGACAGAGAGGGCAGTCGTTGCAAGTCGCACGTCGACAGCAGAATGTTTAATCATGTACTATTCTATTTGTTTAATTGGAAATTTTGAACGTACTATATGGATCTGGACCGCCTTTATGTTCTAGTGGTCAGAGTTCCATGCAACAGATCCAGAGGTCCCGGGTTTGATTCCCAGTTCTACCAGATTTTCTGAGAAGTAGTGGGTCTGGAACGGGGTCCACTCAGCCTTGTGAGGATAATTGAGGAGCTATTTCAAGGAAATAGCGGCCCCGGTCTAGAAAAACTGAAAATAACGGCCATGGGGATTCGTTGAACTGACCACGCGACACCCTCTGTCCACAAAAGTTGGTAGTAACTTCCCCGACAAGGGGCGGTCGCTCTGTCGGTATAGTTCACTTGCGCACTACAGGCCACGGAGTTTGTTTCTTGTTTTTACTATACGGATCTGCGTTCTTTCTAGTTGACACAGAACATAAAGTGTTCAATTTTTTTTAGAGTGACTATACCAAACATGTATTGTTTGGCAAAAAAAAATGATCTACGTTTTAAATTACACGTTGCTAACAAATCTTTCTGATTTATTTTTCATCAGTAGGTCTCTGTATTCCCTTTATACGAGTATCATGTGTTTGGTTACATTCTCTACAGCAAGAGTTTTTACTGGACTGTGAAGTTAGTACGTGGCGTTTTATATTATGAAAAGGTTGTATATGTAACACATATATGTAATTTATTGTAAATTTAATAAATGCAGATCCTATCATCTCTACAAATGCAATAAGTAACATTTATAAGCACAGTAAACATTCGAAAACTAAATTCCCCATCCAAATGTTATTTGTCTCTTTCGCATGATTTTCACAATAAATAGCCATTATTTCCCTAAGCGTCATTAACCGATTGACTTCTGCAGGAATAATGGAGACTCAGGATATTTCATGCGCGACAATGCCTAAATTAGAAATCCTACTTAGATGAATTTTACGCTTGAAAGAGTTAAATTCATTCTTTCGCATCCATACTTATTTTCAGTATATTTGCATAGTCAGGCTGAACATTAGACCTTACATCATATTCTCACGAGTATGAGTCTTCTCAGTCTGCTGTCTTTACCAGTCGTTGCCTGGTAGCGGCTTTCAACCTTACTCTAGGCTCAGAACTATCTCCGTGCCTCAGCTACCAGCTTCTAACAGCAGCAGCTCACAAGTACTGAACCGCAGCTGCCCTCTAATTCACTCACTAAGCAACCAACTCCTTCCATTCCACTGCACTACACTAACCCAACTCAGTCGGTCGAGTGATATAGCCTCTGAACGTAACCCATAGAGAACACCGCTTCCAAAAGTACTTCCATTGTTACGCGTGGGCTGTCGCTTAGCAATAGCCGTTGCCTCGTTTTTTCGCGGTCGTTGCCTAGCAACGGGTCTATATGTCACAAAACTTTTTCCAGATAACATTTAAAATGAATAAATCTGCCAGATAAGTGTTCCCATACTTCTCAAGAAAAGCTTTTCATGATGGAACTGAATTTTTGGATATTTGATGTTCACTGACAGACTTCATTTCAAGAAGGTTCCTGCAAATGCTTTCTCTTAGGCCCAACCGGACAGTGACATGTACTCCACTTTATCATGCACAAACATGTAATTTTTATTTGTTTCCAAATTCTACAAAGGCTGTCACCTGTGTTCCTGCTGCAGCCCTTTACATCCATTTCTACTGTATGAAGGTACTGTGCTGTCCCTTCAAGGACCTGCTGCCTTTCCTATTCCCTCACTTGTAAATCTGGCTTCATATGGATAGCCTTTTTTTTTACTGGCTCTACACCCCCTTTGGACCCTGGCCTCTGATTTTCAGTTTCATGGTCATTTTACTGACGGTAAGACTCCTTGGACGAGTGATCAACTAGTCGCAAGACCTCTACATAAACACAGGACAACACTAACACAGAATAAACACATACACATACAAAACATCCATGCCTTGTGTGGGATTCGAACCTACGATCCCGGCTTCCGAACGAGCGCAGGCAGTACAAGCCTTAGACCGCTCGGCTATCGTAACGGGGGGATAGCCTCATAGGAGGGAACAGTCCATGGGCGCTGTAGTCCTTTCTAACCCTGCATATTCTGTGAATTTAAGAGGACTAACCCATACAGGTGACAAGGGGGAAGAAAGTGGTGAGAGAAGAAATTACTTCTTCCATAATATATTAAGTAAACAGATTGGTCGAGAGGGCCCTTTACTCTACATGAAGATTGTATAAATGTGAAGTGACGAATTAACAATTCTTCAGCATGTGCCCTCGCAAAGTTCACGGCGTGTGTTTACATTAAGTAACTTATATTCTGGCACATTAATTCTCATCTATATGTTTCAAGAGTTTAACATAAATTTCTCTTTTTTATGTTGCTCTTTGTCTCTTGTAATTACTGACAGATGATGTAAAATATTTAAGCTTTCTATCGTTTTGATTATAATTTTCACAGAACTCCAACATTCCTGAGGGTTAGAAAGTAAATTGTTATGGGCCATAATTTTCTGCTTTTATTTACATTCAAAGGTACAGTTTCGAAAGGGAGAGTTTTATGAACTCGCATTATCGTCTTAAAAAGGTCTTTTTTTGTCATTGACGATTTCACTGTGCCATCCTGTACATGATTGACTAATATACAGACTCCATGGCGTAAGGTCTAAGTGAAAAGTATAGTTGATCAGAGATCTATAAATTCTCAGATTGTATGCAATCAGTTCATTATTGTGTTCGCAAAAGATTGTCATTCGGCCCTATCCCAAGTCAGCTGAATGAAGTTCCCATTTTCAGAACCAATTTCTTTAATATGCGGGGGCTTTTCGGGAAGTAATTTCCGGTGATCTGTTCAAGAAAACAAGCATCGAGAAACACATTTTTTGTTATATACAGAAACATACTTACATACTTAAGCTACCTCTCAGCATAGTGCCCGTCGGAACTGAGCTACCTGTCATATCGGGGAATAAGTTTATGTGTGCCCGTGTCAAGTTTGCCGCCTGTGAGCTCAGTCACGTTTGGATACCTTCTATCATCTCCTCATAAAAACTTTGTGACTGCAACCAAATCTTCGAGTGGGTAAACAGGTGGTAGTCGCTAGAAGCGAGATCAGGGCTAGAAGAAGGGTGGTCAAACAACTCCCAGGTGAAATGCTCCAGCAGTCCTCGAGTGCGAGCAGCTGTGCTCGTATGCAGACGCGCATTTTCATTTAGGAGCACTATGCCGGATGTCAGAATTCCAAGCCTTTCTTTAGTGTTTAACAATACACTTCTGACGTTATTGTGATCCTTTAGTGCATGAATTCCACCATCAGCACTCCCTTCCTGTCCCAGAAAACAGTTGCTAACACCTTTCTGGCATGCAGAAGTTTGTTTAGACTTTTCGGCTTGTTAGGTAAATGTGTGTGCTTCCTCTGCTATGACTCTTCTCTGGTTTCAACATTCACAAATGAAACCCAGGTTTCGTTACCTGTTATGATGTGATTGAGAAATCCATCGCCGTCTATGTGGCGTCGTTCTAAAAAGTCAGAGCCGGAGCCATCCTCTGCGGCTCTGTGCGCACTGCGCAAGACTTGTGATAGCATAGCCTAACTATGATAATCTCGTACAGAACAGTCCATGCTACTTCTAGAAATTCACAAGAAAGTTCCGAAGTTTCACAAAGTTTTTGTTCAACACTTTGAAGAAGATCATCACTTACTACAGATGGCCGGCCGAGCACTACGCTCTTCATTGTGAACATTTGCTCGCCCATTTTTGAAAATTCGACACCACTGTCTTACAGTTTATTCACTCAATTCATTTAGACCTTAAACCGCCGCGCATAATTCACGATGGGTCTTCGTAGCACTCGTGATTTTAGTGTGAAGAAAGCGGATAACAGCGCGAATTTCGCAACTGGTAGATTTTCAGTCGCAAGACACGTCATAACTCACACGGCAGAGACAAGAACAAACAATAGGTGACCATTTATGTGATGATTTATAAGGGAATGAGTCATGTGACGCTACCTCGCATGCGCGAGATTTCCTCCCTCATACATTAGCTGCTTAAAATAAACTGAGATTACTTTCTGAATAGTTCTCGTATATTTTAATATTATACTTCCATATATAATCAGATCTCCGTTTCTGCTTCCTTGACATTTAAAATTGTATACACATTATTCAATGTTTATATATACATAAAGAAAAATGAGAGAATGAAATATTCTTGAATAAAAAGCTGAACAATTAGCTTTTAACTTGGTCGATTTCAGTATTCAGTAGGGAGTAAAGGGGTAGGGGGAAAGTACAGAAAACTTTGGCTAACGTTTACGTCTGGACTGGGAGTCCGTAATATCTATACAACATGAACTTCCTCATATATTTTGAATGGCTATTCACAAACTAAGCCGATCACGGTAGCCGAGCAGTCTAAGGCATGCATTCTCTTCGCTCGCTTGGAAACCGGGATCGTGGGTTCGAATCCCACTCAGGGCATGGTTGTTTGTGTGCGTTTTTCTGTGTTTGTGTACAGGTAGAGGCCTTGAGACGAGCTGATCACCCGCCCAAGGAGTCCTACCGTATGTCTAAGATCTAGAAAAACCGAAGTGAACGGAGAAATTCAAGGAGGTAGGCCTAAGCCCACTGGGGCTGTAGTGCCAAGGAAAAAATAATCATAAACTAAGCCGGTCACGGTAGCCGAGCAGTCTAAGGCATGCACTCTCTTCGCTCGCTCGCTCGGAAGTCGGGATCGTGGGTTCGAATCCCACTCAGGGCATGGATGTTTGTGTGCGTTTTTCTGTGTTTGTGTACAGGTAGAGGCCTTGCGACGAGCTGATCACCCGCCCAAGGAGTCCTACCGTATGTCTAAGATCTAGTAAAACCGAAGTGAAACGGAGAGTTTTATGGAGGTTGGCCTAGGCCCAAATAAGGGCTGTAGCGCCAATAACAAAAAATCATAAACTAATGAAAAACTTTTATATGCATTACCCATAGAGAAGTACATAAAACGCTTTGCTACAACACATTTTATTTCTTTTCTAAACATTTCAAACACTTAATGGAAAACTTATTTATAATGCTTATGCCCTTATAGTTAAAATTTCGTCCAGAAAGTATGGTAAAATATTTTACTGTACCAGAACTACTTGAAGGCAGAAGCAGTGAACTTTACAACTGCAGGTGGGACTTTTGTTGGGGCGTGTAATTTCGGCTGCGGTTGCTTGCGTGGGCAGACTTTATGACTTTTAATATAGCACGCACTCCGCTACTGGTATAAAAGGATGCTACTGCTGTAGCGGGGGGGGGGGGGGGGCGGCTTCGGCGTGAGGAAAGGCGTTNGGGGGGGGGGGGGGGGGACGGCTTCAGGTTAGGTAACGCAGTTTCGCGCGATTTCATCGTCAACACATAATGTGGGGAGAATTCCTATTATGATGGCAGGAGAGTGGCTACAGTCTCCCTTAGACTTATGGAGGTGTTACTGATTCATATTTTTATAAATTTCATTAACAATCTGATTTCTTCTTGAAGTTCCTATCTATTCAAAACAAATCCAGTTACAATAAAAGAAAGAACTTTAGTTCTCAGTTACAAAGACTTCTAGCGATTACATGATTGGACTACTGAGTTTTGTGGACTATGTTCATCGCCTGGTATTCTAAATAACACAAGTTTCGGAAACTGGGTCATTTTGTATCCTCAGATGAAAAGACTGTGTATCTGCTCTGTTGGGTCCACTGAAAAGAGCTAACGTAAATCAACGTCAGCCTAAGCCACCATGACAAAATCTATACATGCATCTGGGATCAGGTTTTGAAAACGGGAGATTATTGGAAAATTTACGATAAATATTGCAGAAATGTAGATTAAGACTTGAACTAAGACAGAAAAATAAGTAGAAAGTACATGCAACGAACCAAACCGATAACCAAGTTGAGATATACCAATGCAGAAACAACTTAAAATTTTCGTGATATTCTTTTTATTGTAGAAAGAAATTATTGTAAATACAAAAAAGTCCTAGGCAATGCCCATCCGGCCTTCTGTAGCACATTCCTATAAACAACTTATTCTATAATAGCGGTAACCCCGCGATTCTTAATATAATCTTAACTTAAATCTGATAGTACACTGTTAATAATCAGTACAATTACTTCTTTTACTTTTCTTACATATCTGTTTTATATAAATATAGGAACGTTGTCTATGAAGTAACCGACGCCTTGCGGAAATCTTTTTTTCTTTTAGCCTTAAGAGCTCTATAACTGACTTTGGGTATTCTTTTTTGCTGTTCTCAGACGAAATGTCCGTCACTTCTGCCCGCTGGTCCTCGTACAGTTTACAGTCCCAGAAGATATGTTCCTCCATTTGCAGCCCATCACCACATTCGCATTCGTTTTCATGATACAGAATAACCGCATACCTCTAGCGCTATCTATGGGAGAAAAAGTAAAGCTTTCACTATACCAGGCCGTGAAGGCCCATAGGGTTGTGAGACGTTGAGGGTCCAACATTATCTAGACAACCGGCTCAAAGATGGCGGTAAGTTTGTCAGCCGCGCTTTACTTCCCGAGGAAAATTATTTAATTAATTCCTGGTACTCATTTCTGTTAGAGGCTGAGTCGACCCCAGGGCCATAGTGCGGCTGGAAGGATTAGGTCAATTGAAAAAAATCCAATTCCCTCATCGGGACTTCAATCCGCGACCTTCCGGCTTGTAGCATAGTGCCTCAAGTATGCTATCGCGTTCTATGGAAGAAAAATTGAACCCGAAAAACCAAAATCATACAGATGCCCACCAACTCTTTCCGATCCTATCGACCTTCCACATAAATTTCCAACCTCTTTGATGATAAGGGCATGCGGGAGAAACCTGAGAAGACAGCTGTACTCCTCAATAGCAATGGCATTCAGAGCCTGGTACGTCTGACTTACCATCCCGATGCCTCCCTCGCCGAGTTTCTCCACCAGGCGAAGTCGGTGTCGCGGGAACTCTAGAAGTGAGGTAACAACTCCGTCTCGAGGAGGACCCTCGGGAATCTTGATTGGAGTAAACTTTCCGGGTGTGAAATGCTGTTCTCGCCTTTCCGTCTGAAACCAGTTAAATTAGAAAGGGGATTTATTAAATTTGAGGATCGGAGTACCTCCTGATAATTCTACGGATCCAGCAAAATTATCTCAACATTCAGTACTGTTCCATATTCTGTAAAGTAAGGCATTACACTACACGTGTCCTACAATAATCCAGTCTTCGACTTACGAACGCCACGGAACGCAATTAAGTACCAAACAACGGAAAGAACTTAAAACTTCGTCTACTGTATTGTAGCATGTATGCCCATTGCTAAATAATGATTCTATAAACAACGCCCAACGACAGCAGAATAAGCAAATATACGGCAGCCGTTGCTGAGTAACGGCTTCGCAAACAAACATATTCGCACGGTAACGACTGAACTACAAAACTGAGAAGCAGTGTTTTCTGCGTGGTCCGTGAAGAGGTGTTATAAGCGGGACAATTCTAGAATTTAGTCAGGATCCCGCGTGGAGGCGGGGTCGGATACCTCCACCGTGACTCTGCGAATCGTAGGAGCCGGAAAAGGGATGTCTCGAATCTGAGACAGTAAAAAATGGTCGCGAGTCCCACGGGACTCGGACCCGAAAATGAATGCGCTGGCGAGAACCAGCAGCAATTGTAAACGATAACCCGTTCTCTTGTCAGAGAGAGCGCGACAACAACCCGGCAACTCTCTGACAGTAATAAAAATCTGGTTGTAAGCCCAAGATGGGTGCTTTATTCCAAGAAATACTGGCCGACTGACCGTCGATCGTAATATAGGACTCAGTTTAGGCAGTTTTAAGACATTCGCCAGCCAGTAAGGACATACATAGAGGATATTGTTAGGGTCCGTCACCAGGAAACGGTTAGTAAAAACAAACTGAGAAGTCTTAGTAAGTGACGTAGTGAGAAGATGGGTGCGTATATTAGTGAGAGTGTTATAATTGCTTGTATCTGATGATCCGTAAGTGGTCAATAAATGCAATTCCGAATCCAAACTCCGTCTATATTCACTTGAACGCGTGACAATATGATTAGAGTTTTTCATACCCAAGATTCATATTTTATTCTGGAGTATGACATTGTGTATTTCGAGTGAACATAATACCTCCATTTTCAGGGTATAAGTGATTTCTATGGAAGTATGTTCGTCTGAAATACTGATAGATACACAGCTACCAAACAACATGGTATCACAATCTTAATCCAGGAGACCACAATATATTACTGTATTTGCTTTTCATATCAGAATTTATTGCGAAATTATGATTTTTTTTTGCCATTGATGCGTTGTTCACAGAAATATCACTAGGCTGAACATTGACATCTTGCTATTGACTTTGGTTTGAAATGTCTATAGAACAATAAAGTTAAACGAGTGTGTAACTCATATATATCAGTGCTCTCCATTTTGAGATCACAGAGTGCTCAATACAAGCAGTAATACAATTTCATATTTCCTTCTGCGCTCGTACAGAATCGGAAGACTACAAATATTGGATCACATTTCTCTCTTCCGGAGTATAGAGCTAGCCATACGTAGCTCTATATAGGGACATGTATAAGAAACTTGGTTTCAGAATAAAAGAGAACAAACAGTGTGTGACATACAGTGTTANCTGGAAGGATTAGGTCAATTGAAAAAAATCCAATTACCTCATCGGGACTTCAATCCGCGACCTTCCGGCTTGTAGCATAGTGCCTCAAGTACGCTACCGCGTTCCCCACCGCTAGCGTCATCTATGGAAGAAAAATTGAAACCGAAAAACCAAAATCATACAGATGCCCACCAAGTCTTTCCGATCCTATCGACCTTCCACATAAATTTCCAACCTTCTTGATGATAAGGGCATGCGGGAGAAACTTGAGAAGACAGCTGTACTCCTCAATAGCAGTGGCATTCAGAGCCTGATAGGTCTGACTTACCATCCCGATGCCTCCCTCGCCGAGTTTCTCCACCAGGCGAAGTCGGTGTCGCGGGAACTCTAGAAGTGAGGTAACAACTCCGTCTCGAGGAGGACCCTCGGGAATCTTGATTGGAGTAAACTTTCCGGGTGTGAAATGCTGTTCTCGCCTTTCCGTCTGAAACCAGTTAAATTAGAAAGGGGATTTATTAAATTTGAGGATCGGAGTACCTCCTGATAATTCTACGGATCCAGCAAAATTATCTCAACATTCAGTACTGTTCCATATTCTGTAAAGTAAGGCATTACACTACACGTGTCCTACAATAATCCAGTCTTCGACTTACGAACGCCACGGAACGCAATTAAGTACCAAACAACGGAAAGAACTTAAAACTTCGTCTACTGTATTGTAGCATGTATGCCCATTGCTAAATAATGATTCTATAAACAACGCCCAACGACAGCAGAATAAGCAAATATACGGCAGCCGTTGCTGAGTAACGGCTTCGCAAACAAACATATTCGCACGGTAACGACTGAACTACAAAACTGAGAAGCAGTGTTTTCTGCGTGGTCCGTGAAGAGGTGTTATAAGCGGGACAATTCTAGAATTTAGTCAGGATCCCGCGTGGAGGCGGGGTCGGATACCTCCACCGTGACTCTGCGAATCGTAGGAGCCGGAAAAGGGATGTCTCGAATCTGAGACAGTAAAAAATGGTCGCGAGTCCCACGGGACTCGGACCCGAAAATGAATGCGCTGGCGAGAACCAGCAGCAATTGTAAACGATAACCCGTTCTCTTGTCAGAGAGAGCGCGACAACAACCCGGCAACTCTCTGACAGTAATAAAAATCTGGTTGTAAGCCCAAGATGGGTGCTTTATTCCAAGAAATACTGGCCGACTGACCGTCGATCGTAATATAGGACTCAGTTAAGCAGTTTTAAGACATTCGCCAGCCAGTAAGGACATATATAGAGGATATTGTTAGGGTCCGTCACCAGGAAACGGTTAGTAAAAACAAACTGAGAAGTCTTAGTAAGTGACGTAGTGAGAAGATGGGTGCGTATATTAGTGAGAGTGTTATAATTGCTTGTATCTGATGATCCGTAAGTGGTCAATAAATGCAATTCCGAATCCAAACTCCGTCTATATTCACTTGAACGCGTGACAATATGATTAGAGTTTTTCATACCCAAGATTCATATTTTATTCTGGAGTATGACATTGTGTATTTCGAGTGAACATAATACCTCCATTTTCAGGGTATAAGTGATTTCTATGGAAGTATGTTCGTCTGAAATACTGATAGATACACAGCTACCAAACAACATGGTATCACAATCTTAATCCAGGAGACCACAATATATTACTGTATTTGCTTTTCATATCAGAATTTATTACGAAATTTATGATTTTTTTTGCCATTGATGCGTTGTTCACAGAAATATCACTAGGCTGAACATTGACATCTTGCTATTGACTTTGGTTTGAAATGTCTATAGAACAATAAAGTTAAACGAGTGTGTAATTTATATATATATCAGTGCTCTCCATTTTGAGATCACAGGGTGCTCAATACAAGCAGTAATACAATTTCATATTTCCTTCTGCGCTCGTACAGAATCGGAAGACTACAAATATTGGATCACATTTCTCTCTTCCGGAGTATAGAGCTGGTCATACGTAGCTCTATATAGGGACATGTATAAGAAACTTGGTTTCAGAATAAAAGAGAACAAACAGCGTGTGACATACAGTGTTATTCCGTCCAAAGCTTCGATGTCAGCGGAGCGGAGCGTGGAAGGACTTACCTTCACAATGTCCGTGGCAGCATAGTAGTTCTCGACTGGAGTGTTGCTTGGCGGGGTTTTCGTTGGGGTGGGGAAATTCTGCACCTCGTACGGAGGGGGGCGAGAAGTTGGAGGTGGGGGTGGCGTCAGGTTGTAGAATGACGAGGACGAAAATTTCACATCCTCCTGGAAGCTGTTCACACTCGTGAAATCTGTAGCGAAGCAACAAGCACAGGTGGTAAGATTACAGGCAAATGCAGGCAATTTGCGGCTCTTGTTCCTCTGTCTGTAGCAGTTATGCTGTCCTATTATTCTCTACGCAATTTTATATTTTGCAAATTGTTGTTTACCCATTTAAGCTGTCACTTAATTGTAAAGTGTAATTTATTGAAGAGTTCTATCTTATGAGATATAAAGCCGTGTAGTCCGTTGAAAGTCAACAATGACGTTTCGGAACAGCATACACCTTCATTTTTTAGGGTCGAAGAACAAACCAGCCTGCTCTCACACTGGTTTCTTGCTCGCCTTATTCTTCGACTTTGAAGAAAAAGGAGAAATATTCCTCCGAAACGTCGGTTAATTTTCGAAGGACTACACGGCTTTGTATCGCAAAAGATAGAGATCTTCATAGCTACAGCTCTGACAACTTAAAATCCTATATGTAATTTATTGTTTTCAAAGTTGCTTTTGTATCCCACTTTCCTTCCTACAAGAGAGGGAAGTGCGCTTAGGAGATCATCATGATCTCTGTGTGTATGTGGGTCCCTATTTAAAAGTTTCATGCAACAGACTGATTTTCACGAAATTTCGTACGATCATTATGACGCTGGGGTTAACTTTTAATCTGCAACGATCAGTAAAATCAAGGTGGTGGACATAGGAATACAGCATGCCACTAAGTACTTGGTTGCTATGGTGACCGAAATTACTAATTTTGCTGTGATTCTGTGGTTATTATTCGCTTCGAATTGTGCTATAAGTTGCAATATCATTATTAGTAATAGTATTATTTGTTTTTTTGATTATTTGCTTTGTCTGTCTGCTCGTGTTTATTTTAGAGTTGGCCTTTGTGCTGAGTAAACGTGTAAATTATAAAGGAATTAAACTGAATCATTATTATTGTTGTGTTACGTGCATATCAGATGATAATGTTGCTTGTAGAAACGGTGACTTACTTGGAACCGAAACTGTTTCTCTTATTCTTACTTCTTAATCATTAAAATATTAATTATACTTAGTATGAAACTAAGTATATACTTTTTATGTTGCCGCATAATGAATGGCGTGACTGCACATACTGAATTTGCATTATTGCCTAAATTATACAAACTGGCGTGACTGCACATACTGAATTTGCATTACTGCCTAAATTATACAAACTGGCGTGACTGCACATACTGAATTTGCATTATTGCCTAAATTATACAAACTGGCGTGACTGCACATACTGAATTTGCATTACTGCCTAAATTATACAAACTGGCGTGACTGCACATACTGAATTTGCATTACTGCCTAAATTATACAAACTGGCGTGACTGCACATACTGAATTTGCATTATTGCCTAAATTATACAAACTGGCGTGACTGCACATACTGAATTTGCATTATTGCCTAAATTATACAAACTGGCGTGACTGCACATACTGAATTTGCATTATTGCCTAAATTATACAAACTGGCGTGACTGCACATACTGAATTTGCATTATTGCCTAAATTATACAAACTGGCGTGACTGCACATACTGAATTTGCATTATTGCCTAAATTATACAAACTGGCGTGACTGCACATACTGAATTTGCATTATTGCCTAAATTATACAAACTGGCGTGACTGCACATACTGAATTTGCATTATTGCCTAAATTATACAAACTGGCGTGACTGCACATACTGAATTTGCATTATTGCCTAAATTATACAAACTGGCGTGACTGCACATACTGAATTTGCATTATTGCCTAAATTATACAAACTGGCGTGACTGCACATACTGAATTTGCATTATTGCCTAAATTATACAAACTGGCGTGACTGCACATACTGAATTTGCATTATTGCCTAAATTATACAAACTGGCGTGACTGCACATACTGAATTTGCATTACTGCCTAAATTATATAAATTGGCTTTCTTCTCTTTCATGTTTGTATAAGTTTCTTTTGTTTCATTCACTTGCTCGTGTTTAGCTTATAATTGGCCTCTGGACCATTGAGTAACAACGTACGAAATAAATAAAGAATCTATTATTATTATTATTATTATTATTATTATTATTATTATTATTATTATTTTGAGATGCTGCTAATGTTCATTTAAGTGGGTCCCTTGTCACCACGGCATGGCGCGTCCTCAGGTTGTGACTGGAGGAGACGGCCTCCAGATATGGACGGTAGCTGCGAATATACCGAATAAGCAGTCGCGAACAGCCGACAATGGGTGGTCTTCCAGCTTGGAGGTTGGGCGAGGGGCTAACAAATTCTCACCATAAAAATCAGCTTGTTACGAAATGTCACAAAGGGCCTTGTACCTGGACGGACTCCTTGGATAAACGACCTAAGCTAAAGAAAATGGACATGAGATTTGGACAGGCTGCTGAGAAAATTTGGGCCAAATAGGGATGAAGTGACGGGAGATTGGAGAAAACTGCATAATGAGAAGCTTCATAACTTGTACTCCTCGCCAAACGTAATTACAATGACCAAGTCAAAGAGTATGAGATCGGCAGGGCATGTAGCACAAATGGAGAAGAGGAATGCATATATGATACTGGCGGGAAAGCCAGAAGGAAAGAGACCACTAGGAAGAGCAAGACTCCTTTCTATGACGGCTTCGTGTCCTTGACTCAAGGCTTCTCAGCTACGACTGACTCCTCGGTCAAAATGAAAGTCAAAGTCAAATTTATTTTACGACTGGCGGTTTATCGCCAATCAGTTTATCTTGTCATCAAGCCCCTTGAGAACCATGACCAGAGATTTTTTCCCCAACTAAACCCTTACGGCATTAGTCCTTATTTAACATCCTCTTTGACGATAATATGGGTTTATCTGTTATGAATATGTTTGGCTTTTCGTCAAGTGTACTTTTCGCACACATAGCATGTTATTTAAAAAAATCTTGCTTTTGCACTACGCACACGTCCTCTGTCAGTACAGACTTTGCAGAGCAGATCACGCTTAACTTACATATCTCATGCTACAACTGCAGCCTAGTCACTTGAAGGTCGTAAGCTTGACCACCTCCAAGTTTAAGCATCTTACAGGAGCATCTTACAGAGATGCCCAGAAAACGAAGCAGTGTGTGTATAGCATCCCTTGCGACTGCGGCAGATGTTACATCGGTGAAACTAGCAGACCCCTAGAAGTACGCATTAAGGAGCACAAATATAATATGACACAGGGTTTGCTGGAAAAGTCTAAATTGGCCCAACNAGAGAAAACTGCATAGTGAGAAGCTTCATAACTTGTACTCCTCGCAAAACATAATTAGAATGACCAAGTCAAAGAGTATGAGATCGGCAGGGCATGTAGCACAAATGGAGAAGAGGAATGCATATATGATACTGGCGGGAAAGCCAGAAGGAAAGAGACCACTAGGAAGAGCAAGACTCCTTTCTATGACGGGTTGGTGTCCTTGACTCAAGGCTTCTCAGCTACGACTGACTCCTCGGTCAAAATGAAAGTCAAAGTCAAATTTATTTTACGACTGGCGGTTTATCGCCAATCAGTTTATCTTGTCATCAAGCCCCTTGAGAACCATGACCAGAGATTTTTTCCCCAACTAAACCCTTACGGCATTAGTCCTTATTTAACATCCTCTTTGACGATAATATGGGTTTATCTGTTATGAATATGTTTGGCTTTTCGTCAAGTGTACTTTTCGCACACATAGCATGTTATTTTAAAAAAATCTTGCTTTTGCACTACGCACAAGTCCTCTGTCAGTACAGGCTTTGCAGAGCAGATCACGCTTAACTTATATGTCTCATGCTACAACTGCAGCCTAGTCACTTGAAGGTCGTAAGCTTGACCACCTCCAAGTTTAAGCATCTTACAGGAGACTCTTCGGTTATTCTGGAACCTCTTGTAATTCCTCGGCAGGGACCACGTGCAGGAGACACAGCACAGTACTGTTGTGTGGCGCAGACCACATAGAAAACACAGTTTCATATATTGTTGGGCGATGGACCATGTTTACGGAGCCATTGCCTGGCAATGCATTGATCAAATCCGTTACAATATGTTAAAAGAGACATGCTATTGGAATCAGTCGAAGAAGTTATCATTCTTGATACGTACCAGTGAACTTGTAAAAAACATATTTGTACAACTGATTATGTTGTACGACCCTTATACTTGTGTATTAATGATAATTAGGCTTATATAAGAAATGTAAATCTTTAGGCTTTTGGCAGGAATTCTTGGAAGGATATCAGATATTCTCAAGGCATCTACCTGCACCGGACAACGCATACCTCCATACCTCAAGTGGGATTCGAACCCACAATACCAGTGTTTGAGCTGCCGAAGACAGTATGTGACTTCTCATACATACAGGGCGAAGCCCGACACAGAAAGTATAAGAGGCTTAAACTTGCCGGCGGTCAGGCATACGACCGTTCAAATGACTACACTGCGGTGGAAGCGAATACTACTAGAAATAGGGCATCATCTGCTGTACAAAGCCTGGACTAACACAGGCCTTGTATATATTGTACATAGAAATAGGAATTAAGATTAAAAATGTAAGTATATGTAAATACTGACAATGGACATACTAATACGGACTATGACTGACAAATGACAGACCCGACCTCTCGTCAGAGAGGGCGCCCCAAATGAGCAGGACAGTAACTTTCATATAAGGAAAAAAAACAGACTGAAGGAGTGTCAGTCCCAATGTGACTTGGACTTGGACTGAAAAGACAGTTGAAATATAGGAGCAGTCGCGGAAAGAAGAACCGGACGCGTGGTTAGAAGGTTTTATAGTGCGCGATAACTGAGAAGTCAGCAAGTGAAGACTAATTGTGCGGCTTCAAGATTTTGTGTGTGCCGTAGAACAGTTATATTGGGAGTGTGTAATTCACAGAGACCTGTATAGAGTGGATAGAATAGTGTGTAGTGTTTGTAAATTGTGTAAAACAGCAACAGTGTTATAATTAATTGTAGCACAGACTTGTAGGTTGTTAAATAAACCAATTAACAATCCGAACGGCGTCTTCAGTAGCAAAACACGTTACAATATATATAAAAGATATGAAATGTCTCTGTGCCTTCTCCCAGCAAAATGTCCACTGTGTACACAAGGCCACTTACATTCTCTGGGAGCAATAGCGTTCGTACAGATGCCAGAGGAATAAGGGTTGGCGGAAGGATTTTAGCTTGCCCGAGCTGACACTTTACATCGGGCCCTTCTGCCTGCAATTAAGATCTGTCCCGCGGCCTACATACACAGTAAGTACTGTAACAGCAGACTGCCTGGCCGTCTGCCCACTTGCAGAGAGCCGGTCCTTCCCGTAGTTCTCAGACTGTATTTCTCATTAAGGCGTGAAATCTGGGTTTAATTAACGTCGCTTGTCAAGTTACCCCACTCCTTCTTTCAAGCACCACAGTCTCTCCTGTCCTTTTCTCTATGTCTAGTTTCATTTCAAACTTTGTAAACAATGTTTGTTTTGTAAGATAGAAGTATTATACGTGTACTCCTTTTGTGCATAAGCTAGAAAGGGACGACTTATTTTGAAATCTTCTACTGAGTGAATAATATCATAAAGAAATGAGTAAATACTACAAATTTTGGTTATAATTCCTACAAACAGATTAATGTAATTACTAAATCTGACAGTACATGGAAATCTATTTTGTGTAAGGATAATAAAAGGAAATTCTCTTCAGCCTAGAGATTAATGAGTAGATTGTATATCTGAAGAAATGACAAACTCTGTACAGCAGATTCTTCCATTAATGTAATGAAATATGACGAATCTAATCCACTTCTCGACATTCCAGAGTTCCTCGTCGCGTGATTGGCATGTTACGTATTCGACCCAAGTTTGAAGCTCAAGGAAGAAATGTGTCATTTATCTCGGATAAATTAGCCATAGCTGTTCTCTATTTCTCCTGGCATTCATTCGATCATGTGTTTCAATTGCAATTACACCCTAACTAATTAACTAATTTCATGTAGCTGAGCCCTTCTTGAGAAGCCGCCAGGTGTGTAGCTGCTCCAGAAATTCCAAACATTTTACGGAACCCGAACGTTCATTATCGTGTTCACAAAAGCCCTTCAATGGTCCATCTTCTCAGCCAGATCAATCCAGTCCATACCATACCATTTATTCCTCTAAGATCAATTTTAATATTATCCACCCACCGTCTTGGTCTTCCTAGTGTTCTCTTTCCTTCTGTTTTTCCCGCCAATATCTTACAGGCATTTCTGTTCTCTCCCATTCGTGCTACATGCCTTGTCCATCTCATCATCCTTGACTTGATCATTCTAATTATACTTGGCGAAGAGTACAAGTTATGAAGCTCCTCCTCATTATGCAGTTTTCTCCAACCTCCTGTCACTTCATTTCTCTTCGGTCCAAATATACTCCACAACACCCTGTTCTCAAACACCCTCAGTCTATGTTCCTCCCTTAATGTCAGAGACCAAGTTTTACAACCATTCAGAACCACAGGCAAAATTATAATTTTGTAAATTCTAATTTTTACATTGGAATACAACCACGATATAAATTTTCTGCAGATATAGACAGGACAAGCAGACAATGAATTGGTTAGTTGTAACGCAGTACTGGTCTGGTAACGCATATACGGTTGTTAACTGCTCATTATCCTTCTGTAATAAGGATTATGACTGCAAGCATTACGTAGGTTTGCCCTGCCCCGTACCTGTTTCGTATACGCCACAGAGAAGGGATTAGGGGTCCATATACAAACTTCTCCCAATCTAACATATAGGTGGAGTTGTAATATTTCACTAAGATTTCTTCAATATTTATAAATACGTTATAAATTTTAAATTGTCATTAAAATCCAAAAGGATTTCCTGCTATTATTTCAGACTTTCAACCCACAAAAAAATCTTTTATTCATACTGTCTTAAGAACATTTATAAGTATTTAAAATAGCGTTTCAGTATGTGATATCAAAGGCTAAAGATGTGTAATAAGTAACAACAAAAGACGGAGTGATAAATGAAATATAAGCATTTCATTACCGATAAGAAACGTAGAAAATAAATCTCTCGGATAATCTGGCCATATTGATTGAATGAAGGAGGAGAGATTACCAAGAAATTTAGAGCACGAGTCATCAAGAAGGCAAGGAAAGGATGGGGACATACGTGAAATTTTAAAATACATAGGAAGTTTCAAGATCGGTGTTTTGGTGTATGGAGGTTGTGAGAAGATACAATATTACTGCGGAACCTAAGATGCCTAATCCGTGGAGAGATAACACAAAGAAGCAGCCGAAGAGATAAATAAGAAAACATTTACCTTTAAATACAAGCCGGAAGGTTCGGGTTTGATTCCCGATGAAGTCATTGGATTTTCCAATTGACCTAATCCTTCCAGTCGCACTATGGCCATGAGATCGACTCAGCCTTTAACAGAAATGAGTACTATAAATCTTCCTCGAAGTAAAGGGCGGTCTGCCGGCGCATAAGGCTGACAACCTTACCGCCATCTGTGAGCCGACTGTCTAGAAAATGTGGGAGCCTCGACGTCTCACAACCTTATGGGCCTCCACAGCCAGCTACAGGTATAGATTTATTTTCTATCAAAACACATTACAAAAGCAGGTCACTCACCAGTGTATTCGCCACTTTTGCTTGAGGACAGAGTATCTTTCTTGAGCAGACATCCGTACTCCTGCTTTGTGGATGGCAGCAGTTTGTAAGGCTCATGGTAGACTGACGAATTCTCACTATCCTCTGACTCCTCGCCCACAACCATGTGCCCGTAGATGTTGTTCACCTTCCCATTACCAGATGGTGTTGTCATGCCAGACACTTTATTCTGAAACAAAACCGGCATTAATAGTCTACATTGAAACTAAACCTGTTACTCGATGTCCGAAAGAGAATTACTTTGGGCACACCGTTTCGTAAATTGGTGGACCTAGGCCAGTGAAAATGAGATTATAGTTAGTTAGTTAGTTAGTTAGTGGAACTTTTCTCGATGAATGAACGTGTGAGAAAATTGAATTAAATCACAAGAGAAACAATGGAAACGTCTGATAACAAGTTCGCTGTCCGAGAATATAGGCCTGTATATTGTAATTATATTGTACTGCTGCATCCTGTTGCACTCTTCACTTCTGTCGATACTGAATGTTCAGGAACAAGACAAACAACGAAGAACACAACAGGAAAGAGCGTAACACACCCAACTACGACACACACACGCATCAGAGGGACCGCATATGCTTCAGCAAAAAATGAAAGCAGCGATTTCCTCATTAAACATATTTTTAACATCTGATGATGGCCATCTTAGCCGAAACATATAGTGTATTTTAAAAAAATAAAAAACTTTTTACACTTGTACAGGTGAACTTGTACTTGTGGAACGTAGTGTTGCACGTAAGGCAGTGAATGATCGACCCTATATATTGCGTACCAGTTCTTTTTATATAACCCCCAGGTAACATTTAACTGTCTAAAATATGTACAAAAATTGTGGGTCATAAACATATCTAATTACAGCACAGGCGTCATAGATTTCAGTAAGCTGTAAATAAGGCTTACTTAAAATATTTTTCAATATATTATATGGAAATAAGTGCTTCAAACTCTATAAACTCCTGCATATCAATGCCAGAATGTACTATTGTATACATTAGGTTTCATTTATGGATTATTAACTTATTTTACGGTGCTTAAACTTGCAAACATTTTAAGTCGTCTATTGACAGACACATTACTAAATAATAAATTGGAAAGTATCTGGAAGAAATCGATCATGATTTTACTTGAGGTATTATCAAGCACGTTTCTGAAGTGACTGAGGAAAAATCATAAAATCCAGTATTTTACGAAAACAGGTCTCAAGACCAAGATGAGACACGAAGTCTTCCGAAAACGACGCTGGAGTGTCACTACCCCTCAACCGCGAGTATTCGGTTACATGCAGTGCAGTATCTCTACAGTTGATTCGAGTGCCCCAAAATATATTGGTACTTGAGAGTAATTAATAACACGACAAACGAAAGATGCAAAATAATACGAAGAAAGTATCTTTAAGGGAGCTCAGTTCGAATCCCGGCTGGACCACTTGATATCTTGCCTGAGGCTTTTTAGTGTTTTTCCTCAGTCTCTCCAGCCAAATTCCATGATATTATCACGAAATTAGCTACGACAGCTTCCATCTGTATTCATTCCAATTCACTATTAAACAATCATTCTATCATTTGACGATATATTATCTAAACTAATGACAGTTTCGTTGCATAAACCATAGATAAGAAACACAAATCCTGTGAGACCCACCTTATTCTTAGCAGCTGCAACACGGGAGCGAGAGAGACCGTTGTTGATGATAGGAGTAGACAGGGCCATGTTCATCTTGAGGTCCTTCATGTTTATGGTGACACCCGGTTTAGTGCTGCTGGACACCAGGGCTGTGTGTTTGTGTAGTAGAGCCACTTTCTTACGTCCTCGACGCACCATGAGTACCACAGTGCACGCCAGCAGGAGTACCACCATCGCTAGTACCCCCGTGATTAAGCCGATGTAGGCTTGATGGTTGTTACTGGCACTTGTCGCTGCGGAAAGAGACGATATTCGAGGCGCTCAGTGGCGGGTAGTTGCGAAATTGCTCAGTACACCGTGTTCATTGTTATATAAGTCCAATGAGTAGAGCCTTTCTTGAGAAGCATGTAGTTAATAAATTCGTTGCCTATTATGGATTCCGAAGGTTCATCACCGTGTTTACAAGAGCGCACCACTTGTCCCTGTCCTGAGCCAGACGTACGTAGTCCACACTCCTCAATATCAATTTAAATATTATTCTTTACTCAACGCGTAAATATCTCAGGAAGACTCTGTTTTCAGATTTTCTCATTTAAATTCTGTACGTTAACATTTACAACAAGAAGAGCTGTCTGCCCGCAAGTTAGTATCAACAGCACCCCCATACCCATCAAACAAGAAGTTAAGTATTTAGGACTCCACCTTGACGAGAAACTAACGTGGAGAACGCATATAAAAGCTAAGAGAAGACAAATAGAGCTCAAAACCAGAAATATGAATTGGCTAATCGGAAAAAAAATCACAGCTATCCCTTGAAAACAAAATAATCCTATACAAAACAATAATCAAACCAGTCTGGACCTACGGGGTAGAGTTATGGAGATGCAGCAAACCTTCAAACACAAAAATTCTCCAAACGGTCCAATCCAAAACGCTAAGAGAACTAGTTAATGCTCCCTGGTACGTATCAAACGCTACCTTACACAATGATCTAAGCATACCATATGTAACAGAAGTCATCAGAGCCTACGCGGAGAAACACAAAAACCGGACCACTCAAAACAACAACCAACCAATAAGAAACCTCTTCAACCAACCAGCAATAGAAAGAAGACTAAACAGAATGTGGCCAGAGGATCTCATTAGATAAGCACCAGAGAATCACAGAAGGATGATACCTGCTTCAATATTACACATACCCATCCTTTTTACTCTATTACTCTATTTATGTGTATTGAGTAGATTGTAAAATTATTTTAAAAATAAAAAAAAAATTGTACGAAACACTATCGCACCTATCAACACCGAAATGAAAAAAAAAACAATCAATTACTGTGTTAATAGATCGTGGTTGGCGAGAAATTTGGCAGTTAGCTTTATCACTGATAATATACTGCATAACCGTCAATATTAACCTTCAAGTTTAGGTCTTCTGGCGTGTTCAGATCTTTGGGTTGGACGAATTCTTCCATCTGTTTGCTGGCCGATCTCCCTCCTAATGCAAACATCTTGAGAGGAATGAAATTAGTTGGAATTCTTAAAATGCTCTCTGAGCACTTCTGATGACAATCTTTTGCGTTCTCTCCCGAGTTATATATATTTACTTCTTGTCTAATATTTATGTTTCTTCTTGTGTCTCTTCTTCTACAATCTGCTACTTATCTCAGGAATCTCATTTCAGAGGATTAACTCTGCTGGAGCTGTTGTTTATTTAAAGTACAGTGCATAGCTGTATGCATATCAAATTACAGGCACAAAAGGCGCACGGATGAGATCACTTGCATGATTGGGAGGATAGTAATAATATTGGCTCTTAATAACTTCACAGGATGCGAACTCTATTCATTTGGATGAAGAGAGATAATGAACTTTCGGATTGCATGAGAAGTGAGGAATATATTAACTATAGAGGAGCCGGACAAATAATTCTCATGGCTCGTCCCCCACTACGTACACCCACATTCCCTGCGCTCTCTTGGCCTTGCATCTACCCTCCCTCTTGTATGGCAAGATTACTCCTTCTGCACTAGCGATAGGTGAGTGCCACCGTCAGGCAGGCTACGATGGTAGAGTGGGGGAGGATCTTTGCTTCTTAGTTAACTGTTATCCCCTCCGTCCGTAAGGATTCTTTGGGCGGCACAACAGTACTTGAGCTGCTCTTGGGCTCTCGAGAAATACTGCTTGAACTCATGTTTTTGCTCTACTTACCAGGGGTAATTTCCTTCCTAGCGCGTGTGGTTTCTCCGCCAGGATTGGTCGGGTTTCCTGAAGGCTCCTGCACGCTGTCCTGTTGAAGGAAGTATTGCTCGTCTGTGACGTTGCTAAGACTGGGTGCTGTAACAAACAACGGGAATTCCATTTCTTAGAATTGTCATTCAAGAAAAAGTACAGCACACTTTTCGGGGAACGACTTTAATGATCAGACCTGAAATGGAAGCCTAGATAGCTCAGTCGGTATAGAAGTTTGACTACGAGCTGGACGACCAAGGAATCGTGTTTCGATTCCTGGAAGAGACAAGAGATTATAGCTCAGTCGGTATAGAGGTTAGACTATGAGCTGGACGACCAAGAAATCGTGTATCGATTCCTGGAAGAGACAAGAGTTTCTTTCTTCATCACAGTGTCCAGACCAAATCTGAGACCCACACAATCTCCTTTCCAATGAATGCCGGGCACTCAGTCCTCGGGGGTAGAGTGGCCGGGGCGTGAGGCACATCCCAGAAGACTTCATTCTTGCTAGTCACAGCCAGGAAAATTCCAAATGCATTTTTAATAAGGAGACAACAAGTTATATCGACAAGACAACACGGCTTCACACCCAGTACACCATGATGCTAATATTGACAGCTGTGAGAACTTCAGAGCTGTTGTTATGGAGTCAGCAGGTTTCGCCGAAACCTGGTACCATCCACCAATGTACACTGACCTCACATAGCAGAAGAAATTGATCTTCATAATGATTGCCCTGAGAACCTCAAAACTAATTTAGTTATATGACGAAACTTGGCTCAGTGTTGTTAAGTCACTTGCTCCTAAATGTTTCTGTTTACTCCACAACACATGGAGAAACACGTTCATCAGTCGTATTGCTCTCGTGGACGCTGCACCGCTCTGAGCGAGGCGAAGACAAGTTAATTACAATTCCCTTGTGTGTCTATTTGAACATCAGGCAGAAGATGCTTAGGTAACATCGGATTTCCTTCTGACCTGGCACGCACCTACAATTATTGACCTTTTGAGGTCAAACTCCTCATTTCTCTTCCAGGACTTTTATGCGAACCTTTATGAATCACATTCAACTTGTTAGATGCCCATACGCAGAAGTTTCGATGCAAAGTTCCACAGATAATGGACTAATTTATTTGATTACTATGTAGGACAAAATATACTGCCATGTGTTTTGGGGGTGTGTGACTATTAGATGGGGTTTTGGATTGGATGACTGGGATTATTACACTCATATACTCAATTCGTAACTACAAGTAAAACAGCGCTATCGCTGCTCTACACACTTTACAGTTCACTGTTACATACATACTAGGGTTCTCAGTTCATCGCTAGTAGTATCCTTGCAACGGATTTCAACACAGTAACTACACAAGCCTCACTGTAACTGCAGCACACATGAAGTATTCTGCGCACAGCCTAATTCCTTTCTTGCCATTTCTCCTTTAATATCTTCGACTGCCATATCAACAGACTCCCTTAATTCTTTCTTCAGCTTGCCTCAGACCCTTGTTATATAGCCTCGGATCGGACTGAACAGAAAGCACTTTTACCATCGTTATACCTCGATTGTTGCTTACGTATTCTTTGTCGCAGGAAGCTGATTACCTAGTCGTTGCCTAGCAATGAATACGTATACTTTGGCTCCGCTATTCCGGCTTTCAGGCGTCATATTACAATGCTTATAGCCGAGTCCTTAAGCCTATATATAGTAGTACAGTAATGTAAATGAACCGATGTGGTGATAAATTCTCAAATATTTATGCGTCTCACGAACCATGTAGACACTGTCTAAAACAATAATTTATAATGACCAAAATCGGAGAAACACCCACACGTTATCCATGATTTTTCTCTCGTCACTAAGCAGTAGATATTTTGTTTTATATACTCCTGCCTATATATGTAACCTTCCTTCTGCCTATAAACAACGTGCGTAGAGATTTCTGAAATTTGTCTCTCTCTGTGAGCAGTACCGGACAGATGTTATGAAGCCTTCATTCCAACTTTACAGTCATTAAGTCCCACAAATCTCCCGTTGTTGCATATTTAGGTAATGTAGGTTTATAATCCCATATTAAAATATAATTTAGCTCGTATATGCGTGTAGATGACCACAGGAACGACATGTAATCAAGAAAGAACATCTTCACTGCTTGTAATAGAAAATATACTTCAAATTATTATTGTTGTTGTTGTTGTTGTTGTTGTTATTTGTCAGAAACTATAACTTAAGTACAGATTATTTCTACTTGTATGTCCCACAGTTTCTCTCACAATTTTTACTTTTATAATTGTTGGTTTATAAATATCATTACATATGGATTTTGTGAAAATGTTTATAATTCGTTTTAATAAAAAAAATATATTTGTAATCCAGTAGGCTGCTATTTATCACTGCAATACTTAAAACTAAAACTTCGCACGGCTGCCCTCATGCTCATTTGTATCCCGCAACAAAATTAAGTGAATGAGATTTACGTATATTTCTAAAGGCTATTTCCCCGCCCCCCTTGGCACTATAGTCCCAGTGGGCCTAGGCCTACCTCCATGAACTTCTCCGTTCACTTCGGTAGGACTCCTTGGGCGGGTGATCAGCTCGTCGCAAGGCCTCTACCTGTACACAAACACAGAAAAACGCACACAAACATCCATTCCCTGAGTGGGATTCGAACCCACGATCCCGGCTTCCGAGCGAGCGAAGACGGTGCACGCCTTAGACCGCTCGGCTACCGTGACCGGCTATAAAGGCTATTACCATACATAATTTTAGGGATGTTGATTGTATCTCACAAGTTCGTGCATCCGCCATATTGTTGCTAAGAATTATAGGAAATTCAAATATTTTTATGGACAATGGCCAGTAAAATCATAACGCCTATATCATATTTACTGAAAATCTTTTAGTTGGCTTGAGACCATGATATTGATATACATACATACATACATACATAGCCTACGTATGCAATGACCATCTCATAAGCCTGCTTTTGTTCTTGAGGAAAGGGAAGTAATGTAGCAAGAAATATATTTACGGTCATGCAAATGTCATAACTATTGCAAAAACCTACTTTATTCGTGAAAAAATTCAAGTCAGGTAACAAGAGTATATTTACACTCGTGCAGATGGCATGACTGTTGCAAACACCTAGTTTACTCGTGAAAAAATTCAAGCAAGGTAACAAGTAGTATCCTGTCCTGAGATTCTGTAGTGGCAATCGAAAACCCGTGTCGAATGAACAAGAATAAAGTGGACAGCTCTCTGGGGAGACTTATAACTGGTAATATAAACAGTAGGAGGGACAGCGGTTTTGTTTAAGATATATCAGCAAGCTAATTCTTTTGTGTCTGAAAACTCAGAAGACATTCTGAGTGAAGTAATTAATCACTGTAGCTAAAGATGTAAATCACTGATGAATGAGAAAAGGTTAGCCGCCTCTTAACAAGTTGTGAGGAACCGCTCATGAGGGTTAACAGGCTTGAAGGTGGGGGGTGCAGGAAGTTTGGAAGACCCTCCCCCCTTCTCCTAAGCATGCTGTGTGTTGTGAGTAAAAGCGTAAGGGTATAAGCATTTGGGGGATGGGGCAGATGAAGGGGGTTGTGTGAAGTCATTTATTTCAACTTGGTGACTTTAATGGTATGTTATAAACTGCCAAGAACAGTTGTATAACACACGCCCGAACACCCTGTTGTGACATGCTGTTGTGTATGAGAGGAAATGGGGACAGATTCTATTTGCATTCGGTGGAGGACACCCATGTCTGTCTGTCTGTGGTGTTCGAGCCCATGGAGTCAGCATTTATTCACGTTGAACACCGGATGGGTGGCCGGGCGGCCGGCCGGCGCTGTAGTCTAGATGCGTCTCTGTGAAACTGGGGGAAGGAGAGAACACTTTGGCACGCCGACACTAAATGCTGACGGGTGTCAACGTCGCCGAGGGTCCTTTTTTTACTCTGTTCTTGTTTGTTGTTGATTTTGGGGTGAAATTGAAACCAGAAAGCGTCATTCGTCGACTGACGTGAAAGAAAAGGAACCATGTATAGTATTCAACGCATGGAAGAAGGGGTAGAGAGTAAATGTAGGTTAGAACTGGGATCTGAACGGAATAGGAAAAGGGATCGTGGGCGGAGTGCTATGTAGTCAGTGCGGGCAAGTACTTCGTAATATCCGTCCTAATACAGTGAAGTTTTTAAAGCGCAGTTGATATTATCCGTATTATATGCTTTGAAATAAGAGGACTGAATTTTGTCCACACAGAGCGAGTTTATGTATTTCGTTTGATTCTGAAAATAAACAGCGATTTTTTTCATCTAGAACACTGTCCGTTGGTCTTTATAATGGAGATCTAGTGTGTATTGCGTGTGGAAGAATCAATTTTATTTTTAATTATTTAGATGAAGAGTTCTATCTTCTGGGATATACCGCCGCGTAGTCCGTTGCAAGTCAACAGATGTTTCGGAGGAACACGCCGCTTTCATCCATAGGGTCGAAGAATAAGCCATAAAAGAAGTGAAAGCAGGTGGAAAGCATAGCTAATTTCTTGCGTGGCTTATTCTTAGACCCTGAAGATGATGGTGATATACTCCTCCGAAACATCTATATTCAACGGACTACACGGCATTGCATCCCAGAAGATATGAGTCTTCTTAGTGTTATAATGTTTGAGATTCTCACAGGGTTTCTTATGAAGGTTATTGTCTCTTGGGATGTGTTATCGATATGTTAACCGACGTTTCGGAGGAATATACTGTCTCCATCTTCAGGTTTTTAGAGTAAGGCAAGGAGCAAAATAAATGTTGGCTAATTGGTTATATGGCATAACATCTCAGAAGATAGGATCCATCAAATTTATATTTAGTCAGCCACTTTCTTATAGCTCTCCCGTGAGGATAACGAATAGAAGTATAGCTCAGTCGGTATACCGACTGGCTACGGACTAGACAGCCGGGGTTCGATTCTAAGAGGAGTCAAGAAAGTTTATGTTCTTCATAGCGTTCAGGCCGGCTCTGGGGCCTACCCAACCTCCTGTCCAACCGGTACCACGAGCTCTTTTCCTCGGGATTATGTAGCCGGGGCCTGAAGTTAACCATTCACCTCCATCTAGTTCCGAGGTAAAGAATGCTGGA